>NC_062520.1:24808058-24853058 GCF_022655615.1 Tachysurus fulvidraco | reverse complement strand
CCTGAGTTTAACCGCAAATGGCATCACTGTGCTAGATACTTGTCTGTTTATAGTTGTCTGTCTGTTATCTTAAACGTCTATAAACAGTAAGGCATTGTGTTTCCCTCTTAACGCTTAGCTCATCTTTTTTTTTTCCACCTGATAAATGAAGTATTTCCTGCAGTTATACTTGAACATAATATGTATTACTGAACTGTTACAATGGTATATCTGTTGCCTAAAAGTTGTATAGAACTAAATTATCTAATAGTTAAATGTTTATATTGAACAAGTTCACTCTTCTGCTTTGAGGTTACCACTAAAAAACAATTCTCTTTCAATTGCCACATTGAGCTGCGTTTCAAATTCTCATTTCAAAAATGAGGTCACAGGATTGCAAGCAAAGCAAACTTTAAAGAGGAAATGAAAAATGTTACTGAAATCTACCAAATAATAAATCTAACTTGAGATTTAAGAGAATTGCTTTGCTTGTACATGGAAATGTTTATGCACCCTGTGCACATGTAACTCCGCTTTCCCCATCCACTACTGGATAACGGGGCAGACCCGTGGTGCCCCCTCCTCCTAACGTCACCGGGAACCCCCAAGGAAACATGACCCACCAGGGTTTTTCATTGGTTTATTCATTAAAAAAAAAGACTGATCTTTACTGTCACAAAAATAGACAAACCCAATCCAACTAAACAAATCAAACACAAACAGTAGTAAATAAGTTTACTGCACACGCAGTGCAGCGAAAAAGGGAAGTGAATCCTTTATTTCAAAACTAGATTTTCTTTTTAGTTTTTCCTTCTAACATCAAAGCATGCATATCAAAGCATGGATTAATAATTGAGTAATGGATATCATATGGCACCATAAAACCTTAAATATACTTATATTACTTCTGTAGGGGAGACAAGTTGTAAGGAAGAGAAATTAATAATGTCAGAAAAAAAATCATTTATAATAGTTTATTACTTGCTATCACTGAGTATTATTTTTTATATTGTGTTATATATGTGACAGCAATATTACTTTGTGTGCTGTTAGTTATAATGTGTAAGGGTTCACAAACATTTTCTTTCAAGTGTAAGGCCCAGTAACCATCTGGCCTAACATTATGAACAACACCCAGTGAGTAATTCAGGACGTTTCAATGGTTTCCTGTCAACTGCAGAATGCTTAAGTGAAATGCATTTAAGGGAAATGCATTTGAAAAATGCACTTAGCTATTCATTTAGGTTTTGGTATTAGCATTGTTACTGAAAAACAATGTGTTATTGCAACATGGCAAAAATAGTAAACATGCTCAAACTTGTCCTGTCCTAACAAATTAATATGAAGTGGTTAGGTGGTTAGGAGTGGTTAGAACTGGAGGGAAATTAAAAGCGAAACGTAACAGAAAATAGAACTGATAACAAAGCTCATGTCATTATTTGCAACTGACAAACATGCAGAAATCTCTCAAGTGTACTAAACACTCTTGTATTGCCCACTTGATTTTCCAGCTTGTTTTATGCCTTGTGTTTATTCTTGCAGGTCCTACAGATGTTGCTCCTCCTCCAAAACCTACAGGTACAGTAATGCTTGATTGCAGGGTTTACAATTATAATTTATAGCAATGTATATGTTTTTTTTTTTTTTGTTGTTATGCATTTTTTATTCCAGGACATGTCCTGTTCTACATCATTCATTTGTGTACAAATGTTTACACTACACCTTCTGTCAACATCCTACCAAACCTGCACTCTTTAATCATGTTACTGCTTTAACACAAAGTTGTTTCAAAGTTGAATAGTTTGTATTGGAACAGGGAGAATACTAAAATGTACAGAAGAGCCGGTACGAGCCGGTAGTGCATAGAGCGTGTATATAGAAAATATATAGAGTATATAGAAAATATAGAGAAATGTGTATATAGAAAATATATAGAAAATATATAGAGTGCATACAAAAAATATATAGAAAATATATATAGTGTATATAGAAAATATATATAGTGTATTTAGCCAAACAAGTGATCACATGCACTTTTAAAATACTAATTCTTACCTTGGTATTTGCATGTGTTGCAGTGTGTCCACAATCAACGAGTTCATTGAATAAATAAAATAAATATAGGCAAACAAATAAATAATGTGCTGTAAAAACTCAATTAATCCCCTTCAATCGTTGCACTTTACATTATGGACCAGTTTGACAGTTTGACAAGATTTAAAGCAAGCTGGGCGGATCTAACGTCAGGTGGGGGCGTTCATGTGGGCTGTCTTATCTTTGAACACCTAAATATGCACATTTAAAATACATAAAATAAATATTTAAAATATTTTATTTAAAATAAATATATATTCTGAAAGCACATGTGCAAATTTTAAATGAAAAAGAATGCTATTTAAGTTTCAAAGATTTCTTCCCCCCTTTTTGTTTCACAGTGGTTTGGACCATCGAAAGCAGGGTTTGCGTCTCAGCTGTGGCTGATGAGCAAGTCGTAAGGACAGAGACGTTAGTGCTTTAGATAACGGTTCTTGCTTCTCATCTACAACGGTGTGAGTCGGGTGACCAGACGTCCTCTTTTGCCCAGACATGTCCTCTTTTTGAAACCTAAAAATGGTCCGGGCGGAATTTCTAAATCGTCCGGGATTTTGTTATTCTAGCCTCAAACTTGTTTACGGCGAATTTGCATTGCTCTCTCTTTCATTCATTTACTAGTCACGCCCTCAGTTCGCTTTGTATTGAGTGGGAGTGTAGGGTGCAGAGCTATCGTCATTGGTCGATAGTATTCTCTGTACACATTTAATTGGTCAGTCACCTCAAGCGCGAAATTCCTTGTTTACCACTGGCAACCACATGGCTACCCGGCATCATCAGCCATGCCGAAACGCAAGTGTAAGTTTACTGACGAATTAAAACAAAAATTTCCATGTTTTCGTGTCGGTCGAGATCAACATGAAGCTGAGTGCAAAGCAGGCACTTACGTGACGGTCGCAAATAAAGGTGCCAACGACCTAGAGGCACACATATGTTCAGCAATGCATCGAAAGGCAGCGAGGGGCGAGAGCTTATCAGCTAATGTGACGGAGTTTTTCGTAAGTAAAAACGAAAGTGCAGCTGTCACTACTGCTGAGGCTGCCTATGCTTTCCACGCGGTTAAGCACCACGAAAGCTAAAGGTCAATGCTGCACATCTGGCTTGTTAAAAAAGGTTTTCACAGATTCTAGAACAGCTGAGAAATTCTCAAGCGCTCGAACAAAGACAGAGGCAATTGTAAATACTGTGATAGCCCCACATTCTGTTGAATGAAGCACTTCAAGATATCCCCTACTGTGGCGTGTCTACTGATGGCAGCAATCATGGAGCAGTAAAGATATTCCCTCTGCTCATTCAGTATTTTGGAGGAGTTTTCCACTTTTATGTGGATGGATCTGAGTGAGATTCCTGACTGGAATGACGTAGAGGGCTGTATCAGGCACCTAGCTGGTAAAGGGGTGGACATTGATGATTCAAAGTGCTTTGGTCAGGTCACCAATTTAAAGAATTTCATTGAGAGAAGTAACAGTGATGCAGACTTCAGTGATCTACAAGCACACCAGAGGTGGACCAAAGTCTTTGAAACATCCAAAAGTATTGATTTTCATTCAGAGCTGCTTAAGATGGCACAGTTTTGTTTTTGTTTTTTTTGCCATACCTGCGCACAATGCAAATGTTGAGCGTATCTTTTCACTGATGCAAGCCCAGTAGACCAAGGAGAGGAGTTGCTTGTCTGTTGATTCACTGAAGGTGATTCTGGGCACTCAGTACAATTACAAGCACATGACCTGCAAAGACTTCCATTCTTACTTAATGAGTAATTGTAGACTGTTGGGAAAGATTCAGTCCCAACACTTTACTGTTGGGAAAGATTCAGTCCCAATTCACTTTAAAAATGTCTTATTTTGTGCAATTAGGTTTTATTTTTTTTTTACCATTGTTGTGACTATACTTTACATTGTATACAAATGTATAATTTGTTTTTGCACATTTAAAACTTTCAAGTGTTCAAAATAGCCTTTTGAGGCAGTGTTTTTCTGTTAGCGTTCAGCCAGCCAATAGAGCTCATTATCATACATAGTCACCATGTCTGTTGACACATTTGTATGAATTCTCATGTTCATAGTTCCATATACGAACCCCCCACCCCCCGCGTGCTGAAGTGTCCTCTTTTTCACACACCCAAATCTGGTCACCCTAGGTGTGAGCATCCAGACGGATCAGCTAACAAATTCTGTAAACAGTGGAGCCTGTATCAGCTGTGTCTGTAATGTAGGGAAATTAATATTGATTTTAAACATGCATATTCTGTAATGGAAAGGCTTTAGTGTGCGAGATTTATTACACAGTACAGTGCACTTCATGTACAGTTGCACGCTGTCTGGTAGCATAATTGTCAACCCAATTGTATTGTATTGAGTAAATAGTTTTGGTGAATATTAAGATTTATTTGGGTTGTTGATTTGAAGTATTTCTACTTTTAGATCTCTACTTATTTTGTGTTGCCCTCAGTTTATTGTCCTCCCGCAAAGGGGAATTAAAATTGAAACCTATGTGGTTAAACCGTCCTAGATACAATGATACAATGATTGATAGTGATTCTGTGCCAGAGAACTGAACTGTTTGTCTCTTATGACATAAATACGTGTGACTTTGTAAATAGCAGCTGGTCTAATAGCTGAGGTGGGTTTCTCATTCAGATATAAACAAGTGGCTCAGATATAAACAAGTGGCTCAGATATAAACAATTGGCTTGATGACGTTGCGTTTTTAACAGACACTCAAGATTAGTTTAGTAATTATTAGATTAGTAATTATATAGCCTTCAAAAGTATATATTAGGATTTACTATATTGTGCAAAGATTTTAGGCAGGTTTGAAAAAATTAAAGTGAAAGTAAGAATGCTTTCAAAAATAGAAGCGTTAATAGATTCTTTTTATTAATTAACAAAATGGAATGTAAATGAACAGAAGAGAAATCCTAATGAAAACAGTATTTGGTGTGAACACACGTTACACTTGCGCACACTATTTAAAGGAACTCAGCAAGAAGGTTGTTCGTTTGGAAGTAAGGGGAAGTAACCACAGGTATTCTGTCTCATATCCTTTTGTCTCTTCATGTAATCCCAGACAGACTTGACAATGTTGAAATCAAGGCTCTGTGGGAGCCAAACCATCTCTTTCAGTGCTCGTCCTTCTTCTCTACGCTTAACATAGTTCTTAATGACATTGGCTGTATGTTTGGGGTCATTTTCCTATTGCAGAATAAATGTTTGGGGCCAGTCAGACTCCTTCTTGATGGCACTGCATGAAAAATAAGTATCTGCCTGCATTTTTCAGCATTGAGGATACCATTAATCCTGACAAAAACTCCATTGGCAGCAATGCAGCCCTAAACTTGCAAGGAACCTCCCCCATGCTTCACTGTTACCTGTAGACACTCATTATTGCACTGCTCTCAAGTCCTTCAGCAAACAACCTGGCTCCTGCTACAGCCAAATATTTCAAGTTTTGAATCATCAGTCCAGCTTCATCTACTGACATGTTTTTGCACCCTAGATCCTATATTTTCATGAATAGTTGAATCACTTAGCCTTGTTTTCACATTTGAGGTATGGCATTTTGGTCACATTTCTTCCATGAAGACAACATCCAGAGTTCTCCAGACAGTATGTGGGTGTAACTGGGTATTTTGCTAATGGTACTCCTAGACATCTTCCAATGATAAGTATGCATGATATGTCTTTCATCTGCTGGATTAAGCTTGCTTGACCGACCACTGCGTCTACAGTCAACATCATCTATACTGTAAACCTGTATCCTGTGAAATATTTGTCTGGCAAAGAAAACCTTGCTGATGCAGTATAATAAACATAAAATGAACACACACACACTACCCACTCCTCCACCATGCCAGTCAGAACTCAATAATATAACTATATTTGTAAAGTTCGTTTTTTAAAGCAAAAGAGTAGAGGCAACCTAATAAATAGAGCTCTTATTGAGCTTAGTCTGTTTTGTTTTACAGAAACCTCCTCCACTGCTTCCATTTATACAGCACCATACAGTAAGTATTACAAGAGCATGCACATGTGTTAAGAGTCTCATTACCATATCCTGTAATTTAATTTGATACATGTATATGGAAGAACATATGAATAATTCAAAATGTCCTTTCTTCTAGTGTTGCTGACTATTTGGATTACAATCTTCATCTGTCTTTGCGGTGTTTAAGGTATGCATTTTGTCCATCCATTCATCCATATGTTCAGTATTCCATGGGGCCCAAATGTTACATCTATAACCAAAACATCTATCAGCCATTATGGTTGCTATATTACAAATGAAAATGAGTAAAATCATTGATTAGGCTTCAAGAGGTGTAAATTATGTCATTATTTGGCAAGACTCATGGCACGACTAAAGCTTCTCTCTCCTTGGTAATGATGAGGATAGAAATACACTCCAAAGTGTTGAACTGTTCTGTTGATTTTTGTGGCCAAACATTCTTCATTTTGCACCATTTTGTTTGTTTGTTTATTTGGTTTTCAAAATTTTCAGTGCGAGTTTTTGTGCTTTTTTTTGGCGGGGGGGTAATGTGGCAAATAAAAAAAAATGTGGCAAAAAGAAAATAAGAACTGGCAAATTTGCAAGCCAGGATTCTTCTGTTACCAGTGAAGGCACATATGCTGTCACTTTCTGTGATAGCATCGCACATGTTCAACACATATAACGCAAAGCAGGATCGTGGAAAACTCCATTTTTCCAAACCTTCATTTTGTCAAGGGAATCATGATGATACTAAATTCCAGTTTGGCCTACAAAAATACATCATCCCTGCAGCACTCGATATTCTAGCAAAATTAGACAATGCATCGATTGGTCAGTTTAGTGAGTTAAAATATTCAGAAAATCATCAGTTGATTAATTACCACATACAAGCATACATTAGCACAGAACATTTCACTTCGCTAAGCACAGTTTCTTTTTTGATGTGTGTTCAGGATCATAGGCAGGAAGGAGAACTGACACTGACAAAGTGACATCATAACTGATATCTACAGAATTACAAATGGAACATTTGTATTTAAAAACACTGAAACTCAAAGTCAATGAATGTATATGTATATATCGGTATGTGTAATATTTGGTAGAGCCACCTTTAACAGCAATAACATCTTTAAGTCTAAAGGGAAATGTATGTAAATGATTTTGTATTTCAGTGTTTTCAAATGAAATATTAGTATCCATAATATATATATATATCCATATATAATAAATAATAAATTGCTTAATATATATATATATAACCAGTTGGCAACAGTTCAAAGAGGGAGTGTTGTGCTGGATTTGAGGAGTCCAGAGGGATTGTCTTTGCCCTTTTGCTCGCTCTGGAGAAGTACAGATCTTGGAGAGTGGGGAGAGTTATGCCAATGGTTCACAATGGTCTGTAGTCTTCTGAGGTCAGATTTGGTAGCTGAGCTAAACCAAACAGTAATTGAAGTGCAGAGGATGGATTCAATGATGGATATATCTGAGATATATATGATATATGATAATAGTATAACAATGCAAATGTATAATAATAGAAATATATACAGTGAATGTCAGTCAGTTCAATGATGTTTGCGTATCACGGGTGGACTGTGGTTCAGAGAGGAGTTATTATTGCATGGATTGTTCTTTCAACTGTATTCATTCATGTTTTAACAATAAAGAGAATATTAGCATCCCATTTTGACTTTCCCTGGAAATTTGTGAGGGTAGAAAGACCTTCATTTCACTGCATTTCACTGCATGTCGTACTCTGTATGTATGTATATGTGACAAATAAAATTTGATTTGATTTTATTTGATTTGACTTGACCTACTGCATGAAATACTTGAACTAGCACTCCCTGTTTCTTGTAGGTGTGTATTTAAAATGAAAAAACCTTTGAATAGTGTTTAGTCTCAGGGTATCTTAAGTCTGTAAACCAGTGAACCAGAGTTAATGTATTCAATGATAGAGACTTAAAAAAATTTTTGTATGTCACTACGCGTCTGACATATGCGGTAAACGTAAATGTAGTAGGGGGTTATCATGGGGGAATTGAGTGGCAGACTGCAATAATATAGGTTATATAGTTATCAGCAAAAATGGATAGAGGCTGAATCTGGATGTACATATGGGTCTGATGGTCAGGTATTTCTTTTGCCCATATAGATTGTTAGATTATGTTGGCACCGGGGGGCACGGTGGCTTAGTGGTTAGCACGTTCGCCTCACACCTCCAGGGTTGGGGTTTCGATTCCCGCCTCGGCCTTGTGTGTGTGGAGTTTGCTCCCCGTTTGTTCTTCCCGTGCCTCGGGGGTCCCCCTGGTCCAAAGACATGTATGGTAGGTTGATTGGCATCTCTGGAAAATTGTCCGTAGTGTGTGAGTGTGTGAGTGAATGAGAGTGTGTGTGTGCCCTGCGATGGGTTGGCACTCAGTCCAGGGTGTATCTTGCCTTGAAGCCCGATGACGCCTGAGATAGGCACAGGCTCCCCGTGACCCGAGGTAGTTCGGATAAGCGGTAGAAAATGAATGAATGAATGAATGAATGAATGAATGTTTGCGCCATGCTATTAAGATGTTACGTGCCTTCATATGAGACGTGAACAAAAGGGCAAAACCACCAAAACCGCAGTGGTCTGGACACTGGATAGTTAGTCACGGGAATGAAAGACTACAAACACTCAATTTTGCAAACAGAGAATGAGTTAACCACAGAAGCGGCTCCCGAAGCACCAAATCCCCACAAGGTCCGGGGGGGGGGTCGAGGCACACGGCGAAGGCAGGCGGGGGAGCAAGGCAACCGAAATGGTATGATTCACGGATATAAGATGATGCATCTGAAATGCATTCAGGCTGACTATGTGGTGACACAAGAGACAGAAAATACTGGATCCCCATGGAATGCAACTGAGGTCGGAATCGTGTTCGGCGACGTTTGTATCATAATCCAGGCCCGAACTTTTTATGGCATGTTGATTCATATGATAAACTCAAACCATATGGGATCGATACTCTACAAGTAGTGATCCCAAGGTCATCGCTGGATACTTTATTGATGCGGTGTTATCAAGGAATGGGACAGCCACCCAAATTCGCTCAAACTTAGGGACAGAGAACTGTTACATGGAACAGATGCAGATGTTCATGAGACATGATCATACGGACGACTTTTCGAGAAATTGCTATTTGTATGGCTCAAGCAATCATAACCAATGGATAGAGCAGTGGTGCAGATTTTTGAGGAAACAGCATGCACAGTTCTGGATCAACCTATTTCAAGATCTAAAAGATTCTGACGACTTCTCTGGTGACTTCCTAGACAAAAGTCTAATACAGTGATATGTTATTCAGCTATAGATTTTGTCAATACGCCAAAATGTTGTGACATGCAGCATAATTATGTCATTTCATAGGTCTAACAACTGTTCCATAACAGAAGCAAATGGGCGATAACCATTAGTTATTTAATAAGATTATTAAATTAATTTGTAGATCACAATTTTTCCCTTATTCCCATATAGTTGACTTTTTAAGAGATGGATCTCAGTATGAGTAGTTAGAATTTTATTTTATTTATTTTGCCTGCAGGTGGTATTGCAATGGTGTGGACTAATTTTCTTACTTTCCCACTCTTTTTCTTTATATTTAGAGAGAACTGCAGGATGTTGTTCACCTCTGGAACACATACAGAATTTGCCCGTCCAGAAATGCGGTGTCTCCATGTGGATGTCCAGTGATGATGTACACCCTACCCCAACTATTTGGTGCTAGGGAGTACCTTAAAGAGGTATCCCAACAGAAGATACAGGCTTGTAGGGAGGAATGTCGTGAGAGAGGACCATATCCCTGTGATAATACAGTGCTTGACATTTGTTGCCTTGTCATGGCAGAAAACAGTCTTCATCCATCAACCTCTCCAGAGGAAGCCATTGATCTTTACATGTTCTTACGTGCTTACATACGTACCCACATTTAATAATCACAAGTTGTTCTACTGGATCAAATGACTGAATGTGAGCACCCACTCGTAGCCAAAAAAACAACAGAACTGCCGTTTGGACGGAAAAGGATATATACCATGACATTCACTGTAAATGACAGTACTGTGTTCGCAATCGATAATAGACAACTCTTTCATAATGGACATCTCCCAACCGAGCTCCATATCATCTCTTTTTATTCATCATTATGTAAAAAGTACATCTCATCCACAGAACTGGGAACAATCCTGTACCTGCAAATGAAAGGTATCACATGTTGCCATTGTCAAAAATGGCACATTTGTCCTTATGGTGGAACTATTTCGCATCACTAGATGTGGTCTGGCACACTTTGTGCTCATTGTAAACAGGGCAACCTACATGATGTTTGGATGGCCTTTAAATCAAACATATTATTTTATCTTGTTATCTTTTTACACAATTATTTGTCATCATATAAATACATGCTAAACCAGTAAAACTTTTTTCTCACCAATGTGATTTACTGTGTATGTAGGAAATAAGCCTATTTGGTAAATTTGGCAATGTAGAGATGACTGTTTAAATATGTTGTCTAAAGAGAACTGGTGAATGCAGGAACTGCAGTGCAGTTGTCAAAATTCAGTAATTCTATTTTGTGAGACAAAATTTGTGTGTGTTATCTGCAGTAAAGACCCGATTTGTTTGAAAACATCTGTACAAAACAAGAGAGAAACCTGTGCTTTTTATTTGTAAAAAAAAAAAAAGAAGAACACCTTCTAATGTACAGTGCTGTATGTTAGAACAGATTTCCAAACACTGGCAAAATTTAGAATTAACATGAGCTGACATTACCCCAGGGTCCAAGTTAATTTTTCAATGAAAATGCAACTTTACAAGAACATTTCTTAAAATTGTCCCAAAAAGTATGCTCCTAAACTGCTAACAGAAATGATGGCTTATATAAAAGTTTTAAAACATTTAAAATATTTGTACATGTATCTAAATAAAAATGAAAATGTATCCACATGCATTTCTAACATATATTGTGTAAAAGGCTTATAATTGTTTTTTTGCCTTAAATGGACCTTAAAGATAGGGGGCACGGTGGCTTAGTGGTTAGCACGTTCGCCTCACACCTCCAGGGTCGGGGGTTCGATTCCCGCCTCCGCCTTGTGTGTGTGGAGTTTGCATGTTCTCCCCGTGCCTCGGGGGTTTCCTCCGGGTACTCCGGTTTCCTCCCCCGGTCCAAAGACATGCATGGTAGGTTGATTGGCATCTCTGGAAAATTGTCCGTAGTGTGTGAGTGTGTGAGTGAATGAGAGTGTGTGTGTGCCCTGCGATGGGTTGGCACTCCGTCCAGGGTGTATCCTGCCTCGATGCCCGATGACGCCTGAGATAGGCACAGGCTCCCCGTGACCCGAGAAGTTCGGATAAGCGGTAGAAAATGAGTGAGTGAGTGGACCTTAAAGTATACAGGAGTTGAGCTGTAGGCGTTGATGTTAATCTGTGACCCTTCTATTGTGTCATCAAGATCTTCTAAAAATGGTCCACCTTGCAAAGGGCCAAAAATGACCTCTGATGTATCACACAAAGATGTAAGATCAACAATCTCTACAGCAGTAGAGACAACATCTTCTACAGTATGTGTCTGCTGTTCACTGTCATGTGTTTTTTGTGTCAGCTGCTCATTATCTTCTGTTGTGTTTTTCTGTGGCTCATTTAGCCTCGCTGCATCTGTCTGTTCATCAGTTCCTTCTGTCATCTCTGTGAACACTTCATCTTCATTTGTCAGGTACTCTGTAAACAAGTAAAATCTTAAAATCCCCAATCTATGTGTCTCATAGAGCTCTCCCACACCAACACCCTCATCAAGGTATGCTTCCTGAAAGTCAACAATGTTGTGACTAAACTCTTCCCACTTTCCCTTTCTCGATTTCTCATTGGGGAAAAATAGCTTCTTAGCTTGTGATAGAATCTCAGTTTTTGTGGCTTTCTTGGAAATATCAAGAACTCTGGTTCCTCCACCTTGTTTCTTGTTGTGTATCCATCTTAGTTCTATTTTCCTTGTCATCTTCACGGCCCTTTTGTTATTTCTCAGATGTATCTTTGTTGGCTGCATAGAATGCTCCTCCTCAAAATCTTGATCTGTGTCTTTATTGCTTGTCAATGTGCCCAACTTTCTTCTAAGTTTTTCAAATAAGGACTGTCTTTTTAGATCATCACCACCTTTTCTCTGTCTTTCCATACAGAAACGCCTTGTAGCAATCCTATCACCATATGCTGGAATGTAAGTAGTCATAGTGGCATCATCTGTAATAAAAACAAAACAATACAGTAAGATATATTGGTTATCTTAAATCTAAGAGATGGCTATTTTTCCATATGAGTGAAAATTAATTTCTTAGCAGTAGCTACAAATCAGCAATTTATTTCTATTTTTCTTCACTTGCTTGTTTCTCTTTTCGCATGGGAATAAAAAGGAGCTAAAATATTAAGTAATTTAACACAAAAACTGCTGTCTAAAAAAATGGTTGTAACCATAACAATGAAGTTTGAGTGACATAATGATGCTGAAAATAAAGTGTATTAACAGTGAAAATCCTTGACATCAAAGTTAGTCAGGGGACTGTTTACTTTCATGTATTCCTCTTTAATTACATAACTATTTACCTCAATTACAAGAAAAGCACTTCTCCCTTATATTGCTGCTATTATGTACTCCATAATATTGCTATTCCATATTGATTCCATACTTCAGCTCCCAACCAAGGCCTGTGCTGGCATCTAAACATTACTCCATCCTTTTAAAACAATATCAAATCACGACAAAATGGAAAGCAGTAATTGTAAGGGCACGATATTTATTGTGTGTATTTATTAATAATTTCAAACATACAAGTTAGCACTTTGCCTGAATGTATAATGGTGATGCTACTGCACAACTACTGTTACTTGTTTATGTAGGGTAGAGACCAAAATATAGTGTGAATTGACTCCTAAAGATAAACCTTATTTTACAGGACTAGAATAGGGAAGACATGAATGCATTGTTTGGAGAGACAGGTGTGCTCTGCATAAAAAAGAAATCAGAAGCACTGGCACTAAATGTGATATGGTTACAATTTATGATGATTACTTGTATAATCTGCAGAGATTCAGTAAAATGTAAAACAATTAAAATTAATGTATTGCAGGAATGAATGTGCTGTCACCTACATGATCTTGCTGCATTTTCTGAATATTTTTCTCAGTAATCCCTCGGCTCTGAAGAAACATCCACAGACCATCATCTTGTGGGAGGGGGGTATTTGAAGACGTAGCCATAGCTGGCCCTGAACAAATGTCGGAAAAAGGCAGCATTTATGTAAATATGTGTTGCACCATAAATATAAGCAGATTTAGGACTGTACCCTCAAAAGTGCAATTGCTTTAAATATCTCAAAAATGTATTTTGGCCAAGAGTGTGATAACGTTGCTGAAAATTGATGTTTCATGTATCAACTGTATAGGTAGGCAACTATAGGCCTTTCTTATCACTTGGAAGTCAAACTGTCAAGCATTTTAATGTGCTCACCTTAAACAGTAACATTACTCAAATCGTAGAGAAGGCTAGACTCAAGAAGGTAAATAGTGTTGAGAAACAGGCTATATGTACTCATTTATCTGTGATCACTGCACAATCTAGTTTCTGAAAAATATATAACTTGCTTTGGAAAGCTTCAAAAAGCTAGCTTTGTTACTAAATTATTAAATGCATCAAGTACACCGTTTAGAAAAATATCAACAAATAAAACAAATACAGGACACATATGCATAGTGACAAACCAAAAGAGAGGGCACAACTAAAGAACCCGAAGCAATGTCAGAATATATTCAACATTATTATTGGTGTAGCACGCTGAACACTATACTAAACGTCCGTGCAAAACTTAATCGGAATAGTATCCCTGCTGGCTTTGAAACTGGCAAAGTTCTGAATGTTTGTTTACTGTTGTGTAATGTCACGATGTCCAACGTGCTGCATGCACTGGGGATTTCTGACGTCACTTTTTCACTCCCCCTGACAGCAGCCGAGCTCGCTGTGTTCGAGGACCTCTTGATTTACAAATTAAGCACTAAAGTTAATATCGTGTAAAAAATAGCGTGGTTTACTTATCTTAGCCAACAAACTGAAAGAAAAGTGGTTAACGTAATATTCCTCCTAAAAATCACACGTTATTATCCCCTCGACCTTAAAAGTTAAGGTTCCTTTTGCTGACTAATGGTAAATATTAGCTTAACGTTACATAAGTTATCCTATCAACTGCAGTTGATGGTGTAACTTAAGTAGTTAGTAAAAAATATGCCCGTAACATTATCGTTAACATACGTTTATAAACAGCTATTCTAACCTCGTTTTACATGTCGTAACGCGAACAGTTAGCAGACATCATTTGGCATTAACATGTAGCCTAACTGTAATAACTTAGCTATCTTTCCTGCACTGAACCCATGTAGGCCTGGCACTGTTGTTGTTGGAGGGTCAGGCTGATTAGCATCAGCAACTGTGGCCTGACGTTACTTCTTGCAGGTGAGAGCTTCTCGCAGGATTTTGAGGGATCTCGTTAATTCAGAAAAACAGAGCAAAATATTTTTTTATTCATGAAAACTTTTCTCATAATTTGGAGATAATTAAGTCGTTAATTCAGAAAAACAGAGCAAAAAAATTTTATTCATGAAAAATTCTCTCATAATTTTGAGATAATTAAGTCGTTAATTCAGAAAAACAGAGTAGATTTTTTTTATTCATGAAAAATTTATCTCATAATTTTGAGATAATTAAGTCGTTAATTCAGAAAAACAGAGTAGATTTTTTTTATTCATGAAAAATTTATCTCATAATTTTGAGATAATTAAGTCGTTAATTCAGAAAAACAGAGCAAAAAATTTATTCATAAAAAAAATCTCATAATTTTGAGATAATTAAGTCGTTAATTCAGAAAAACAGAGTAGATTTTTTTTCTCAAGTGAATGCAATACGATTCCGTAGGTACGAAATATCACCGGAAGGATAGGAATTCAATGACCATATTTGGGCATTTGTATCTCCCCCCCTCATAGAAAACCGATTTATTTATTTATTTATTTTTATTTCGCTTTTATTAACAAACTTAAAAGAGCCAAAACGCTCCCTTGCTTACAGATGATAGAGTTAGCGTGGATATTGTATTAATTAGCTGTATTAATAATTATATCAATGACCGTCGTCATAGTTTCACAATTAGAACGCTCGTGGCTTGTTGCCTAGCAACCTGTTCGCTTTAGCCAGGCAGTCAGTTGCAGGTGTGTTAGGAGAAGCGGTACGTAATGGCGGACCGAGGACTGGAGAAAGCTGACATAGGGGCACTGAGCCCTGAGCAAAAGGAAAAATTGCGCCAGTTTAAGGTAATCTGTAGTCGGGAAATGTGTAAAAGTTGTAAACAAGAAGAAAAAAAACGGTAAAGTGCCCGGTATTTTCAGCGTTTAAGAGACAAAGCGTCTCTTTTATAAGTGGTCTGTGTAAGTCTCTGTGGTTAAAATATTATGGTTCAGGTTATAATAAGTTAATTTTGTGGTTTTATGAGCAATGTATAGATGTAACTATATGCCTAATAAAATATCTATTCACTGTAGAAAGTCCAGCGGTTTCTAAGAATGTAAAGAGAAAATATAAGTCTGGCAAAGTTTGTGTTTCAGCTCAATCAGCTCGGCCTGTTTTTAAACTAAAAGACAGCTTAAGACACTAATAACCTTTTGATTCTCATACCATGCAGGATACATCACCCAACTAGCACTTCTTTCTCTGTTTGTTGCATTTAAAAAAAAAAAAAAAAAAAAAAAAACTTTGATCAATGTTTTAAACTCATGGTACCCCCCGGGTGTGTTCATGGTGTGTGTGTGTGTTCACTGCTGTGTTTGTGCACTTTGTATGTTTTAAATACAGAGAACAACTCCTGAGTCACGTCACTGTCACTGTCACTCTCCTGGCATCCACCAAAACCCACAACAGAAATCCAGACATCCATCAGACAGACAATTCCTCCGCACCACTGAGTCATTTATCCACTGCGCTGTTGCTGCTCCTTTTAACTCACAGTAATAGCACTTACAATTAGTGTGGAAAGACCGCAGGATTAGTGGCAAACATGCTGTTCTATGACTTTTAAAGTCAGAGCTCTTCAGTACAACCCATTCAACAGTGTTTATCTATGGGGATTGCATGACTTTGGTTTTATGTTCCTATTAAGAGAGGGTGTTGCTGAAGTTTTTACTCAGTCGATACAGTGAATGTCAATAAATGTCTTTTTTTTTTTTTTCAGTGAAGAATTAGCTCTTTCTTCCAGTAATGTTCTCTTAAGAGCAGAATTACATATAACAGGTGGGGCATGGTGGCTTAGTGGTTAGCACGTTCGCCTCACACCTCCAGGGTTGCGGGTTCGATTCCCACCTCTGCCTTGTGTGTGTGTGGAGTTTGCATGTTCTCCCCGTGCCTCGGGGGTTTCCTCCGGGTACTCCGGTTTCCTCCCCCGGTCCAAAGACATGCATGGTAGGTTGACTGGTATCTCTGGAAAATTGTCCGTAGTGTGTGATTGTGTGAGTGAATGAGAGTGTGTGTGCCCTGCGATGGGTTGTCACTCCGTTCAGGGTGTATCCTGCCTTGATGCCCGATGACGCCTGAGACAGGCACAGGCTCCCCGTGACCCGAGGTAGTTCGGATAAGCGGTAGAAAATGAATGAATGAATGAATGAATGAATATCTCGTATCACAAATTAAGTATTGCTGTGAAAGAAAGCTAAAATTGGTCAAATGTTTTTAACTGTGTTGATTTCACTTTGACTTTTACCCTTAGATCAAGACCAAAATAGCGAATGAAATGTATCTGAGAGCTCATCCAGAAGTAGAAATGTTGCTGAGTGATTTTCTGAGGTAAATATCCCAATGATTAGGAACAGTTTATGGTGAGATTCAGCACAAGAAACATCCACAAAAAATGTAAATAATGCTACTGTTTTCTTTATTTTATGCAGTTATTCTATCAGTCAAGAACGTCATGTAATATTCACATCATACATTAGAATGAAGAAAAATGTGATCTCTGTGACTTGAATCATGGAGTGTTTGTAAGTTTTAGATGAGCTGCTAGAGGTATTTCTGTAGTTTGGGTATTTCTGAAAAAGTTCTAACAGAATGGTGAAAGAAAATATTGAGTGAGCAGTAGGTCTCTGGGTGGAAATGGCTTGTTGGCCAGATTGATTTGAGCTGTCAGGAAGTCTATGGCACCAAATACAGTATCATAACTCTTTACAACCTTGGTAAGCAGAAAAGAAACTCAGCATGCACAAAACATTGAATCTTAAGGTGTATAAGCTACAACAGTTGAAGACGTTTTCTGCAGGTTCCATTCCTGTCAGCCAAGAACAGGAATTTGAGGCTATAATAGACACTTGCTCCTAGAATCCGGACTATTGAAGATGGTAGCCCATCCAACTCTAGGTTTCACCTCAGTCCAAGCTGGTCATTTTCTTCTCATCTCGCTCATCAACAAGGTGTTTCAGCCTGCAGGAGCCTCTGTTCACAGCATGTGCTTGTGCAGTTCTGCTAGTGTGTGAAAATCCCAGGAAATCAGATGTTTCTGAAACACTCTAACCAGTCCATCTGATATCAACAATCATGCCATGGTTAAAGTCACAAGAGATTAGACATTTTCTTCATTCTTAACATCTATTGAAGCTCTTTACATGAATCGGCGTGATATTATGCATTGCGCCGCTGCCACTTGATTCGCTGATTGAATAAATGCACCAGTGTGGTGCGTTTATAAATATATGTATTTATATAGAAAAATATAATACAATTGTTACAACCGGGAAGAAAAAGACAGACCCAGATATAGGATAGCTTCAAATAAATATGGTTTAATAACTAATAATACATAAAACAGGAACAAAGACGAACTAGACAGGACAAAGGATGAGGGTACACTGAAGATGATACTCTATTTAACGATGCTGTCCTCGGTTAAATAGGCATAACAATTAACATTAGGGAACAGGTGTGTAGAGACGGGGAGGAGTAAACAAAGGCAGGTCAGACACGCGACACGGAACATAAACAAAGGCGCATGGCCAAAAGTCCGGGCTGAGTCCTGACAATAATAAATATATATATTACATATATATGGCTTATCTTTTGTAAATGTATGATTGTTTACTTTCGTATCATTCGTGTCATTGTGTCTTACAATTTAAAGAATGCTTAAGGAATTTAATTATGGCAAATGAATCTTTATTTCACAATATTACTCAATTCATATAGCTGAATCAAATTCAGTAAATATTAAAAACATGAAATATGTCCTTCTACTCAAAGGTATTTACCATTTTCTTTCTGTCTCCTGTCACTCCTCAGAGACGTGTTTGTTAAAAGACCTACAGATATCCGTGAATTTGCTGCAGGTAATACATTTGCTTTAATATCTTTAAAAAAAAAACGTATTTGAATGTATTGCATATAGATTTAAATTATGATTACTAATGTGAAAACAGTCTTTACTGCTTCATTACTTGTTCAGTAGAAGTTAGTTAGTTAGTTAAATTAAATTAAATTGGTTGATAGTTTAGATTTAAAAAAAAATTTTTTTTGGAAGAATAGATTTCTGTGGAGAGTTTAGTGACAAAATGTTACTCTTTCTAAAAATATATGTAACAATATAAATTAGAATATCTATATTGTCATCGTATGTATGTACATTTGGTTGGAGTCGTAAAACACAAAGCACTAGCAAAATACTATAGGGCCGAAAACAACGTATAAAACTTTTCCATATACTTTAGGTTTGTAGAGATAATGGTACAGCTGCTCATTAGACATATTCACTGATGGTGAAAGGGGCCATAGTGCCATGTATTTAAGTAAATAATGTGATATTTGAGTTTGAGGTTGAGTTTCATTCTCCATACAGTACCTGGTTATATGTTTTATACTGCAGGATTAAGGATATACATAATAGGTACTACTAGAGTAACATGAATTCATATGCAAGGATATAGTAATGATTTATGAGTCATTAGAAAATATTACTTATAGATATATAGGAAAATTAGATCAAACAAATAGGTCACCAGCATTATGCTTTAAGTCTTGAGGGTTTTAAGATGTGGTATTACATTTAGAGCATCAACAAGTGTTGTTTAGCATTTGGAGGTAAAGAAGACTTCTCAGTTTATGTAGAAGTTAACAGTTTATTACTGTGTACTGTAGCTTATCGTTGGCTTCAGCTGAAATTATGTTACTAAAACCCAATGAACAAAAAACTATTTTAGTCTTCTAATTGTTATTAAAAATATCAAAAACAGTAAATATTGTAGCTTGCTTAAGCCTTTTACATCGCATTTGCATTACTGACATGCCACAGCATGCATTCAGACCATCCCTTTCGTGCTGTGGTGCTCTTCTCTTCTTGAATACACTTACACTTAGTCAACAGGATCTCCACACCCTTCTATGAATATTTCTCAACGGTTAATTGTATCACAAAATCCCCCTTATAATCTTGTGGTGCATTTTTCTGTACTGAAAGTTCTGACTCATTAGTCCTCATGTGTATTTGTTTTTTTTGTCTTTGTTGTCTTGGTTTTAGGCTCTATCATGTCTGGCCCAGTCCTATTTACTGACATGATGTCACAGTGCAGAAATCTATGGGAAATATACCACATTCCAGTTTTAAGGCACTAAAGCATAATCAAGCTTACTATTGAAAGTGTGGTAACAAAAATAAACTGGAATTGGCTTTTATACTTTTGCTGCATAAAGTTACAACTAGGGACAAAAACCTGTCCTAACAAATGGCATAACAGTACTGTTCGCTGTATTTCATTCTAAATATATATTGTTTCTCCATTAGCAACTTTGAAAAAACAAATTATGCTAGCAAGCTTGTCATGTTCTTCATGATATAGGGCTTAGTTAATCAGACTTGCATGGCAAGCTGTAGGTAAAAATCAGTTGACTGTCCTTTGTGAGTTACTACAATAATCATTCTGACATCACTGTCTGAGGATTTTGGTGATTCATGCAGGGACAGGTGACTTGAACATTGAATGCCTATATTGTTAGAGGTTTGTTGATGCTGTAATTCTAAACGCTTTTAGGGTTAATCGTTCTTTCAGTTACTTGAGCTACCATGCATCGACTAAAGGACTTATGACAATTATTAACACTAATTCTCAAAGTAATGCTTGACAAGAATTCTTATCCTTATTTTACCCACTGCATACAAAAATTACACATCTATACCAGTTGCAATATTCACTTTTTGACACAAAGCATTTTTGTTCACTCATGCATACATAGATTAACATAGTAAATCCATGTGTGATTGTGAACATACAAAAATACTTTTCCAATCCTGGATCCTATAAAAGAGCTTTAAAGTCCATTTATTTTCAAGAGGTCTCAGTCTGAGATCAGGTTTGGTCTCTTGACCACTGACTCCATAGGTTTAGACACTTTGACTGTACATTGATTGTACATTCATTTGATCATAAACACCTGAGAGCCAAAAATTGATTTTTTCCCCCACTATTTTTCAGGTCACTTCAGTGATCCAGACCTACCAAGGAAACTTCAGCAGAAAGTGGAAGAGAAGGCTTCAGCAAACATATGAAGCAGTTTTAAACCCTATATGTTCCATAAAACAATGAGAAACACAATGCTTTTCTTGAGCTATTTTCTAATTGGGATTTATCAGGGGAGAAGTCGCTGGCTCGTTTGTTAAATGAGACTATGGGGATGTAAACACTATGGAGATGAATGTCAACTCCACCGAAGTGAACAAAATACCACGATCAAGTGTTACTATAGTCACATCGACTATAGTAGAGGTCACAAATTCTACAAGCATTTTTCTTCCTATTAAAACATTAACCAATTTTTGTACAGATATTTGCCAATTGCAATCGTCTATCATGCAGAAAGTTAACGTTCCATTTTTAAATTTGATCGTAAGATGTTCGTTTGTCTCAAAAATGTTTATGAGAAACATTAATTTCTGGATTCATAACATCCTATGCAGTATGGTATTAGAATCCACCCCAAAATTAAAATTCCAGCAAGAGATATTTTAAGCTACATAAAACATATTTTTTTAAGTCACATTTTTCCAGTCAAAAATGCAGGTATTTTTTTCTACAAAATACAGGTTTCAAAAGTATTATTAATATGTTATGATGTCATAACAGTATGTGAAGTATGTGGACTGATTACTTAACATGGCTCAAATGTCTCTGAGAATTCAGGCACTTGTCACAAACCCAATTATTCTGAAAGACACCATACTGTATGTAAAATTCACTCATCTCTCTGTATAACATAATTTAATAAATTGCATGTAAATAAATGAAATATAAGACGATATCTGTGTTATCTTTCTCATTTGGGCATTTGCATGGAAGAATTTGTTCTTGGCTCAGTGCACTCAAATAGGATTCATTAAGGACATGTTCTAAATAAGCCTTAATAAGCCCCAGAGGGACCTACTGTACATGGACACTACATATTCATTCAAACATCAACTGATATTAATTGTAATTGTGTAACTGAGCCTGAGTACAAAACATTTGGAGCACAGACTTGCCGTCAATCTGACAAGATTCTCTGCTGATATAAAAAATAACTAAATTAACAACATTCCCCACAGCATGATCCTACCAACACCACCATGCTTCACTGGGGTGCTGTTCTCTGGCTGATTCGCAGTGTTGAGTTTCCACCAAATCTAGTATATAAAAAAAGGCAGAATTATTTAGTTTTGGTCTTAGTTTTAGACTATACAACCATTATCTATCTATATGTTTGCTGACTCAATAAGAATCTTCATCTAATAATACAAATACCTTTACTGTCATCATACATTGTGAGTTACTGTGCAGTTGTTCATCAAGTTACTCTCTACAGCTAAAAGCTAAATGTTTGTGGACACCTGAAGATGCTTTTTGAACGTCCCATTACAGATTCAGTTTCTGTTGCTTTTAAAACAGTCTCTTCACTTTTAGCAAAGCTTCCCATTAGATTTTGGAGCATGGTTTTGAAGCTTTGTGCTCATACTTGAATAAGCAGCACTGAGTTAATGAGTGTTTGTAACTATTTCAGTCTGTGTGTGTGTCTGTGTGTGTCTGTGTGTCCATGTCGTGTTATGTGAGTTAATGGGATTTTATATCACTATTTTTATGAATGTCTTTCTGCTTGCTGCTCTTGCATAAATCCCAGCTATGTGCAACGTCCACTATTGTCCTATAAACTTCGGTCAACCTACTGTACCTTTGAAAACATTAGCTTTATTAATGCCATCCTTACCTAGTGATGCTTTTATCGAGCCTTACCCCAGACTTGTTTTTGTCTGCTTGGGCTTTATGAATCAGTTTTTTAATGTATGTTCTCTACATTCATATCTCGACATTATTTATTATTTATTTATTTTAAGATCGTGAAACAAGTCAACTTTATTTAGCTAATCATGTGACTTTTTCTTGTGGTAGAAAAAAAAATCGTTTAACCTTTAATCTTTTAACCAACTGTATTGAATTTGACCATTTCTAAATATTATGGGATGTCTTGTGTAAATTCATGGCACATAATCCCAAGTATGTCTATTTCAGTCTACAGTTATAACACTAGGAACTTAGAAAAGTTCAAATGCAAGGCACAGTATAATAATTATTTTATTCATTATTTATTAGTTCTTGACGTTGGCATTCCTTTTCTCTTTTTTATACCCATTTTACAGACTTTGTTAACCCAGCATCTTATGTCACTGAATAGTGGGAGGGGGAAAGGATGATTGTTACCTGTTCCCTGTGGACAGTGGGTGTGTATTTCTACAGCAAACCACATCATCCAGTTTGTGTCCTGCAAGGAGAAAACTACACTTAGTAAGTCGATCTCTTTGTTTATAATTGACATAAAATTTAATCAAAACTAGATTTGAGGTGAAAATATACTTGTATATACTTGTAGTGACTGTAATAAGACTACTATTATTTCTCTGGGCAGACTCGATGACCGGGAACAAAATCATGCAAATATTTGTATTTAGAATGTCGTCTTGTATTTTCTATGAGGTCACTGCATTAAACTATTAAACTATTAAGCAAGAATAAAATATGAAAAGGTGAGGATAGTTTGGGATGAAGTTTGGCTATTGATAGGAAATCATACACTCATTCATTGACGATAGATACTGCATCATGTTCAGTTATTCATTTCCACAATTTCTCTATATCATTTTAGGAATTTAGCCTGTTCACAGCTATACACTCATCATGCAGTGATTTACATTAATATGGATAAAAATGGACCAGTTATTTATTCATGTATTTGTAGCTTTTGTATGCTGACATTTGGCTAAAATTAGAAACATTCATCTTTTGTTCCACCTTGTCGTGTGTGTGAATGAGTGTGTGTGTGTGTGTGTGTGTGTGGTGGAAAATAGGAATTTCAAGTCATTGTTTTTCTGTATATGAATCCTGATGGGAGTTTGCTCACACAGAGCAGCAACCATGCAGCCCTCCCAAATCCTCATAGGTGGAGCCATTATTAGGATGGATTCACAGGTCACATCTGTGACTCTGTGTTCATGACTACAGAAACCATGGCAACAATGGAAAAGAAAAAACATGAGTTCACAAATTGGGAACCGGAGGCCTCAAACACAGAAGGGAGTAACATAACAAAATATGTCTACAGACAGTCTGCCATCACTGGCACATACTTTACCTTCTGTAGAAATGCAAATATATAAAAATGCAAATGTGCATTTGATGCCCTCACTTGTTCATTTAGTTATTAATGAGCAGCTTACTGCCATAAGTGCAGCTTAAGCTCTTTTTTTTATCATAGGAGGATCAAACGAATCAGAGTTTTACTCTTTTACGTATTTTTTTACGTATTTTCTTCTTACGTCAGCATAAGTTTTATTCACATCCTCTGTTTTTTTTATCCCACCTCCCAAAAACACACCAGTAGGTGAATTAATAAATCTAAATTGCCACCACGTGTCAATATGTGTGCATGGTGCCCTGAGATGTTCTGGCATCCCATCACCATCATGCTTCATGACCAGTGTTTCCAGAATAGGCTCCTGATCCACCATGACACAAACCATGGTAAAGTGGTTACTACAACTTTAAAAACTAGCATTTGCTCCATTGATTGAAGTCTGGCCTCTGTAATACCCAACGTTTTGTATGTTGTGTTGTCTAGTATGTGAAACACAATTGCTGTTTAATCATTGCTTGTGTTGTACGTAAGGACCGTGGTGTGAAACAAGAGCATTCGGCTCATAATTCAACTGAAAGCCTGGGAATGTAACATCCTTTGTGTGATGTAGTGAGACTTTGAGGTGTAGTGTTTATATACAATTTCCTGAGGAACGAAACAACACATTACTGTACACACACAACACAGACAATCAAAAAAATGTTAATTGATATATCTGAAGAAATCTGTCTTTTTTAGCACACAGAGCAGACGTCAGAGAGATAAGACCCTTGGTGCTTCTGGGAAAAGAGAAGCTCATTTAAGGTAAGGTAAATTTTTATATTAGGTTTAGGATTGTAAAATGAATATTTCTTAAATATAACCTTCTCAGCTTATTGAGACAAAGAGAATGGGTTTTTTATTGTTGATTTTTTTTTTTTTTTTAGCAAAAAGCAGTACAAAAGTAGTAACAGATA
This sequence comes from Tachysurus fulvidraco, assembly GCF_022655615.1. Taxonomy (NCBI): domain Eukaryota; kingdom Metazoa; phylum Chordata; class Actinopteri; order Siluriformes; family Bagridae; genus Tachysurus; species Tachysurus fulvidraco. Next base: position 24,828,298 of record NC_062520.1, on the reverse strand, counting down.
AGGAAACAAGAGCACAAAATACAGTTGTAGTTCAGCTACACACCAGAGAAAAATTAACCATGCTATAAGTAATTAGTTGCTTTCTCTAACCAGAAGCAGGCTATAGTCATATTTTGCATTAACAGACCTTTTCTGCATGGAAATGGATGGGTAGCCCAATTGTTGGTGGAATTAAAGTCATATGTATGGGAGCAGAAAGAGAGCAAATACAACCTCCTGTAATTGATATCCTTCATATGAGACAAAAGCCATAACTGTAAGAGATAGGTACCAGCTTTTTTTTACACTTTGACTGGATCGTTTCTACAAGAACCTTCTAGTTCACCTTCATGTTCACATTTAAAAACTATAAGCAACATAGTAAAACGATGTGGCTCTGATTAGGTCCAAGGCCCCTTACTTCTACGACACGCATACAGTACGTATGACACGGGTTATCTTTAGATATAGTACAGTACATACTCATCGTTATTTAGAGGAAACATGAAAAGTTTCACATTTCAATACTGTGTTCATTTTGTTCAGTTTGTATTAGATTGTCTAATCACTTCTCCTAAAGAGAAGACTTGTATGCAAATGAAAATACAAATATGCAAATGTGCATTTGGTGCTGATTTTGAATACAGTCAACACCTGTTCATTTATTTAAATACCTGCACGCACGCACGCACACACCAGGTACACCAGGCACAAAAATCTGACATTTTCCGGAACAGGATCCGGCTCATGTTAAGCACTGGGTTGAGAGTCTCTTGAGTTTTACTTCACTATTATGTAAAAAATTTTCATAGCAAGAAAGGTTGCATTATGATACAAATATCACAAATAATATTGTATCCAGGGGCACGGTGGCTTAGTGGTTAGCACGTTTGCCTCACACCTCCAGGGTTGGGGGTTCGATTCCCGCCTCCGCCTTGTGTGTGTGGAGTTTGCATGTTCTCCCCGTGCCTCGGGGGTTTCCTCCGGGTACTCCGGTTTCCTCCCCCGGTCCAAAGACATGCATGGTACGTTGATTGGCATCTCTGGAAAATTGTCCGTAGCGTGTGAATGTGTGAGTGAATGAGAGTGTGTGTGTGCCCTGCGATGGGTTGGCACTCCGTCCAGGGTGTATCCTGCCTCGATGCCCGATGACTCCTGAGATAGGCACAGGCTCCCCGTGACCCGAGAAGTTCGGATAAGCAGTAGAAAATGAATGGATGAATGAATGAATGAATGAATGAATGAATGAATGAATGAATGAATATTGTATCCATTGTTTAATATTGATCTCAAAATAATTGATGTATGATTTGTTAGCCAGTGAAAGACATCAGGAGGAATCTGCGATGTCTCTGGCTCGAGGAACTTTGATGTTTCTTCTTGTAGCTCATTGGGCTACAGGTAAGCCAAATTTACAATACAAAATAATACCATATAATTATGCAGGTTATACTGTAGGTTATATATAAAAGTTCTTTTTTTTAAATTTTACATTTCTTTCCTAGCAATATCACAAGTCATGCTACCCAGAGACCTTCCTCCGCCACCACAAGACTTTAAAGAAATGGCCAAGAAGATGGTATTTATTTATTACATACAGTATATAAACTTCAGTATTCAGCTGTTACATTAGAACTGTTTAGACAATTGGAAAGAAGTATGAATGTATGGTCTTAAATCTGTCATGTAAACCTTGGTCAAAATGAAGCTTCACCATTATCTGTGTTAACATTTTAAGTGTAATTAAACTTACCGTGCTTTTTTTCTCCTACAGATGATCATGTGCACCAAGAAAGGTACAGTACGTGCTAGTATAACTGCTCTATTTTATTGTTGGTCATTTTTTGGTGTTTAATTTGCCCACACTGATGTCTTCTTGGACAAATAATAATCTTATATCTCACACACTGAATATGAACGTTTTGAACGTAAATTTGAATGTTTTTACAATAAATAAAATAATGCAGCAGTTCATTCATTTGGGTGCCATGTGTGCCTCACATCTCCAAGGTTAGGGGTTCAATTCCTGCCTCTGCTCTGTGTATGGAGTTTGTATGTTCTTCCTGTGTATCGCGGGTTTCTTTGAGGAACTCCGGTTTCCTCCCCAGTCCAAAGACTAATTAGCATCTCTACATTATCTATAGTGTGTGAATAGGTGTAGCATAGCAGCATGTGTGCGTTTTGTTCCGCCACCTTGTGCCCTAGGAGAGAGTCTGGGCTTCCCGCGACACTAGTACAGATAATACAGAAAATGGATGAATGGATGAATTTAAATACATTATAATAAAAAAACATACAATTATCTATCTATCTATCTATCCATCCATCCATCCATCCATCCATACATTTACTTAACAAAAAGCACAAAAAAGTATCACCGCAGGCAGTAGAACAGAGTAAACACACGGTGGTATATTATGTCTTTGTATGTGGTAACATTACATTTTCCATTCAGTGGAACTTGTGAGTCCAAACCTGTTCCAGCATTACAATGCCCCTGTGTACAAACGGAGGTCGGTGAAGACATGGCTTTAAAACATGGTCTTATTCGGGGGACATTAGTCAACAGTGGTGTGTATTTCTGATTTGCAGAATCATGGAACCTGGAAAACTTGTTTGCAGACCGTGAAAAAAGAGCCAAATTATTATTTATTGCAAATGAACAATTTATTGTAGCCCTACTGCCTTTTATTAAAAAAAAAGATATTTATAATTAATTAATAATTATTAATTAATAAATAATTATATGAATTTAAATTCATTTAAATATGAGTTTATATATATTACAATAAAAAAACATAATCTATCTATCTATCTATCTATCTATCTATCTATCTATCTATCTATCTATCTATCTATCTATCTATCTATCTATCTATCTATCTATCTATCTATCTATCTGTCTGTCTATCTATCTGTCTAGACATTTGCTTTAGTATCAAACAGTATCACAGCAGGCAGTAGAAGGGAGAAAATTGTTTCCTTGTTCGTCAAACATGGAAAGGCATCAGACAGAAACGTCAATCAATATGTAAGGAAGTAAAGGTCTAGATTCTCGGAACAGCATGTGTGGAACAGTATTAAGTGGTTTGAATAAGTTTTTAATGGCAGACATAAAAGATCTCAAGTTGCCTTCACATGAGTGTATGATGGACGTATAAGGATGTTTCAGCAGTAGTAAGAAGAATTACCAAGCTGCAGTGTGAATGAAAGGTTCGTTTCAGGGCTAGAGTGTTAAGCACAAACAACAGGAAGTTGTTGTAGGAGAGACTTGGCAGACAGAACATGGTAATTGATACAGAGCATGGAACATGATGGTCTACTTTATTTATGGTCTACAGGAAGATCTACAGGAAGCTCATTAGCAGTGTATTATTTCTGCAATGTATAATAATGTGGGATTAACCTCCTTTTGTTTTCAGCTACTTTTCATTAAACAAACTATATTTTTTATACTTTACAATGTCTTATTTTTAATCATTCAAATTGCATGCTGAAATGCTAACATACTTCATTATGGCTTCGGTATACTGTAGCTCTTAGTTTGGGCTGTTCCGTCTCTTCCACGTCTGCATTTTTAAATCAGTCTTTATTTCTGTAGAATCTTGTATTTTGTGGTGTGTAATGACAATGTGAAATGGCTGCATTGTTACAGGTTACCCTCCACCCATCATGAAGGCCTCCATGTTGAACAGGTAAAGTGTTCAGCTGCTGCAATGGAAAGATTTATTCTGGCACATTTCATTCATTTCATTTGGTTGTAACTGAATATAGCGTGCATAGAATGTTTTTTCATGGATAAATAATTGAATACGTTTTGTCATTTGAGTAATAATGTGACATGTGAAACCCTCCCCACTGCAGCTCTTTCTCCAAAGCAGATGAGATGACGATGGGAAACCTCACCTTTCTTTTTGCTTCCCTTCTTTCCTCACTCCCTCCTCCATCATCCTCCATCATGCCCAATGAAACAGACCTGGCCTTGGTACTACACAAACTAATACAACGGCACTCATATAGTTACATATTCATATATATATGAGTTCATTTACTGTACTTGAAATATTCTTATTTCTTCTCACGATCTTTGTTTAATGTTCTGCTTTCAGAACATCACAGAGAAAATGTGCAACGCTTCGGATCTGCCCCAAATGATCGAGCACATGTGGAACACCACGGTCAGTGCTTTGTGTGTATGATCTCAAAACAGATGTCTCGTCTCTAAATTTTCAGGTGAGCTTGTGAAATTCTCTTAATCCTTATTATCCCCTGTCCGTCTCTGTCTCCCGATTTCCCATTCTTAGGAGAAGTCCAACTGCTTCATGCGAGCCTTCGTGGCTCCTCTCTCCTGGGTGGCCATTGTACAGAATGCTACACAGTATAACCCAGAGCAGCTCAGAAAGCTACTTTGGGCAGCTAAACCTTTCCTAGAGATGTCACCGTCTACTTTAATGCTGCCGCCGACACTGAACGGCTCTCAGCTTGCTGAAATGTGAGTGAGGGAGTTACAGGGGTAGCTAGAGAAAGGTAACGTTAAAACATGGACTCACAGGTGCTCTGATACAGCCTACTTACCCTACCGTTTCCATCTTGGCTTTTAAATCAGAAATTAAAACACATTTACTTCTTTGTACTTTGCCTCTTCCTCTAACAGTTGAAATAATTATATAATTTCTATTTTATTCATCTTAGCCTCCATTTCTAATTTATGTTTTGTCCTTTTCTGCCCTTGTATGCACTCTGTACTGTATATAAACTCAATATAAAGTAAAAGGAAATGAATCTCTTGTATTTTATTCATTCTTTTATTTTGTTTATGCTTTCTTCAGGATGCAGATGTTCAATGAGGTCTTCGTCTCCCTTTCTGGAGAGCAAAGGAATAATATCAGGCGATGGATAAAAGACAGAGTCACAGAAAATGATCCCAGTTGTGCAATAAATCACAGCCTTTCTGGTGTTCCAAGTCCCTCAATGCCAGTACAACCTGCGATGTGTAAGTCCTCTCAAACATAGATGTTGTTATTAGGGTCAAGAAATTACGAGTACACAATTACATGGCCAAAGGGAGGTGGGTGAAGACATGGCTTAAAAACATGGTCTTATTCTGTGGATGGATGGAATGGATGGATGGATGGACGGAAGATCTATCTAGACATTTACTTTGCAAAAAGCACAAAAGGTGTCACTGCGGGCAGTAGAAGGGAGTAAACACACAGTGGTATATTATGTCTTTGAGCTTATGAGTCCAAACCTGTTCCAGCATTACAGCACAAACCTGTCTATTGATGCAAGACTTTTTCCAGGATTTGCAAAATCATGAAACCTGGAGAACCTGCTTGCAGACTGTGAAAAAAGAGCCAAATTATTATTAGTTGCAAATGAACATCTGCCCTACTGCCTTTTATTTATTTATTTATTTATTTATTTTTAAAAAAGGATATTTATTCATTTTTTTTTTTTGCATTTCTCATAAAAAAGTGTCTCCGAAAGAGAGCATGTACATTTGTTATACTATTTGTACTCGACTGTTGTCAGCTAGATGACAAAGACCGTGAAGCAGAGAATCCATGTGGCTCAGATGGAAAAAATTAGTGAAACAGAAAACGGCTGCATTCCACCATCTGCTTCAGCCTCGCAGACCTATGACTCAGGCAAAAATATTACATTTCATTACAATACTGTTCAATCACATGAACGCATTTTTCAAAATGTTTCCCATGGAAGTTGTGATTTTTTGGTTGAGTATGGGCAGTGCAGCACAGCTCCACCTCCTCAGTCACTAATAAAACTCATCCCAACCCGGGATTTCTTACCTCGTCTCATTTCGAAACCTTTATTTGTACTTTTCATTTTCATTTCGTTGTCACAGTCTTTCGGTTATCATTAGTGGGTACGCAATACTTTTAGTTTCCTTCTTTCACACGTGTTTGATCATAGAGCATGAAACATCATCCGAGGATTACTAACAACTTAACCATCTACTGGCCAAACTCAAATGGTACAGGACCGCAGGGAATACCACAAGTGCTGGTTCAGATCAGGACACTTTGTGCTCTCCTGCCAATGTTACTACAGTTGGGGTTGTTTATACAGACAGTGAGCATGGGAATAATGAGCAACACATCCAATTCTGAAGTCATACCCCATTAGTATGTTTAGTATGATTTCAAACCAAGTTGGTACATAGCAATCAACCTTGGTTAGAGTACTCTGCAAAGCTGGATACATGATTCTGCTTCCCATGCAGAAGGTTTGAGAGCATAAAATGATAAAAACCTGAGGTAAAGTTAATTTTGGATATTTGACAGATGTTCATGTCACTTAGGGACCGTCAATAAATTACCAGTACAAAACCCAGGAGTTTTTTCCACCACGTTTTCATGCCAAGTGACCCACATGGCATTGAGACATTGTAGAAAGTGCTGAAAATGTTTGTCTTTTATTTTGTATTGTGATTTTGTATTATGGGGTTTGTTACATGGGTGATGCAGGTGGCTATATATATATATATATATATATATATATATATATATATATATATATATATATATATATATATATGATTGTATTTCCTGTTTAATTACTGAGTAGAGAGGGGGGTGAGTAGCGGGAATGCTTACTTTATATTGACCTTTTATTTTATTATCTTTGTTTTAATCGTGCATTTATTTCTTACATTCTGTTAATCAATCATCAGATGCAAAGGAATGGGAACGGTCATGAAGGTAGTCCTTCTACTTAGCCTCTCAGTGACTATAAGGCTGCTGCTATGCTTTTAGTCAATAGAAAACCGCGCTTTTGGTTTATGGACGAAATTTGGAAATGGCTTTTCTGGCACGTGGCATGTTTATCGGATAATACACGACGTGCATAAAAAGGCAGAAGAGGTTTGTCTGCAGTTTAAATTGATTACATTGGCTGTTGTTGTGGGATACACGGTCATAGCCACTATGTTGGATTGCATTTACGTTATTTAGCAGACACCCTTATCCAGAGTGACTTACATTTATTTCATTTTATACAACTGAGTGTTAAAGGGCCCAGCAGTTGCAGATTGGTGGACCTGGGATTCAAACTCATGCCCTGCCGATCAGTAGCCCAACACCTATCCCACTGAGCTACCACATCCCCATGCAGGATTAAATGCAGCTTTTGTTGCTCTTGCACTTATGGGCTCTTGTGTGCGGCTCCACAACACATGTTCGTTCATTGTTGGTCGTGAGCACTGAATGCGGCACTGTTTGGAACTGAGACGCGGCACGTTGCGTTTTGATAATGAACCTGGAGGACATCGAGCAGCGGAAAACAAGAGCTTAAGCCCACGGCAAAGGCCATGGCAGCTAAAATTGAAGCCTTGCAAAGAGATTGCAAAAGTAAAGAACACAGTAAGAGATCTTCGAACAGAATCTGTCCTTTCTGATGGAGACCACGTATTGGATGAATGTCACATATTTGACAGGAAAGGTCATAAAGAATAGATGAACTTCTTGAAGACAAAAGGACACACTTTGTGTGTTTGTATACAGGATACATCAGCAGGCATTGCAAAAGGAGAAGTACCCGTCTCAGTCTCAAGTCTCAGACACCCAACTCTTTTGTATATTTATCCTCATGAGAAGGAAGCCGCTTTGGTCAAGATGAAATTTGAATTCAAGTCAGCAGGAGGCAGTGCTATGGTTTCACTTCAATCTAGTGGTGCCACTCTGGCTGGTAAAGACATCTGTGCATAGTCTATTGTTCCTGTTTTGGTCAAATCTAAAAAGGGGAATCATGCTGAATCATGCTTTCCTTGATTCTGGGAGCTCTGCTGCATTATGTATAGAAAGTTTGATGAACAAGCTCAGTCTCACTGGAAAGAAAGTGAATATTCTGTTCATGACTCTGAGTCAGGATAAATCTTTTGGTAGCAATGTTCTGAAAGACTTGGAGGTTTCTGGGTATGAATCAAGAATATTACTTTGCCTTGCCAGAAGTGTATACCAAAAAGACCATGCCTGTGACCACAGCAAACATTGCCTCTCAAGAGGATGGCCTTATTTGAGTCACATATGCTTGCCAATGATTAATGTGGATATTGAGCTTTGATTGGAGCTAATGTTCTTGAAGCATTGGAGCCTTTGTAGATAGTAAGGTTGTGGGTTCGAATTTCAGGCCGGCCACGACTGAGGTGCCCTTGAGCAAGGCACCGAACCCCCCAACTGCTCCCCGGGGGCTGCAGCATAAATGGTTGCCCACTGCTCTGGGTGTGTGTTCACGGTGTGTGTGTGTGTGTGCACTGCTGTGTGTGTGCACTCTGGATGGGTTAAACGCAGAGAACAAATTCTGAGTATGGGTCACCGTACTTAGCTGTATGTCACGTCACTTTCACTTTTACTTTCACTTTAATCGACCACTCAAAGGAGTGAGCATGAATGATGATGATGCTGACCGACTTTCTACAACTGTGAATAGGATTGCTGTAATAAAGTTGGAGAAGTTGTGGAAGCAGAGGTTTAAGGTTGATTTTTCTGAGACTGTACATGAAGAACACACAGCAATGTCAAAAAATGATCATCAATTTAAGGACTTTGTCGCATTCAGCAAAACTAATTAATGGTCATTATTACATTGGTCTGCCAAATGCTGAAGTGGTCTTGCCAATGAATAGGAGAATTCATAGCAATGTGCCTTAAGCCTTCAAAAAAAGGTTCAAGTTGAATCCTTCATTTCATGTGGATTATACAGACGTATACAGAGGATGTGATCCAGAATGGCTATGCAGAAAGGGTACCCGTAGCCAACCTAGAGAGATGTGATTGCTGTCTGTGGTATATACCTCATCATGGTGTATATTATCCCAAAAAACTTGTATATTTACCCTTTCAGGGTACCTCGTTGAATAATATGCCACTGACAGGTCCCAATTTAACCAGCTCACAAGTGAGTGTCCTCGTACAATTTAAATTCTACTCTTTTGCCACGATGGCCAACATTGAATCCATGTTCCATCGAGTCAGAGTTCATCCAGGAGACTTTGCTGTCCTGAGATTCTTGTGGTGGCCAGAAAGTAAAATAAAAAAACGATCTAGAGGAATACAGAATGGTGGTCCATTTTTTTTGTTGCAACATCCTCACCAAGTTGATCAAGTTTTGCATTGAGGAAATGTGCAGCAGATGAAAGGGATCTATTTGATTTCAAGACACTGGATGATGTCTTTAATAACGTCTACATGGATGACAGCCTTGTTTCTGTGCCTTCTGAAGTAGATGCCTTGCAGCTGTACAATGTACTGTATCTCACTAGTATGTGTGCTGAAGGAGGATTTAACTTGACAAAATAGATAGATTGAGTAACATAGAGCTGTACTGACTGCGATACCTGAGATGGACAGAGAGACCAATGTAAAGGATATGATACTATGATACTTGGATCATGATACTATACCACTGGAAAGAGTGCAATGTTGCGCTGAATCAGATGCCTTTCAGTTCAAGGTCATACTTAAGGATGCTCTTTCTAGGAGAGCAATTCCCTCATTAGTTATATTTATGATCACCTGTGACTTTTGTCTGCTAAAAGGATATTGCAAGATTTGTGCAGAGAATGTTATTCCTCTTGTATATATTCAATGTTGGATGAACTGGCTGGATGATCTTATTCGCTTGGAGAGTTTTGAGGTCAGACGATGTACAGTATGAAGCCTGATGGGTTTCCACTTCTACTCAAATGCATAATTTCTCGGATGCAGGCAAACAAGGATACGGTGTGGTATTATATCTGCTGCTTCATGATGAGCAACTGATGGAATATTCTACTCTTCTTGTAAGCAAGACAAAGAGTTATACCATTAAAAACCCATAACGATTCCTCGTCTACATCGGCTAGCCGCATCGACAAGGTCTGGATGAAGGAACTCGAGATGCACTTTCAGTTGTCAATGTTTTAGGCAGAGAGCACTTCAGTGCTTAGATATATTTGAAATAAAACCTTGAGATTTAAGTGCTCTGTGGCTAGCAGGGTGTCTGAAATTCTGAACGTTTCGGATGTAACACAGAGGACATATGTGAACACTTCAAGCAATCCAGTATATCTGGGATCTAGAGGAACGAAAGTGGATGTATTGTGAGATATGGATTTCCTTTCCCACATTCCTTGTTCGACCACCAGAAGAGTGGTCAAAGGATCCAATTGATGGAGGCTTAATATTGACTCATGAGCCTGAGATTAAAACGGCTCTGGTGAATACGGTGGAAGCTAAAGAAGAATTCGACTCTGTGTCGTATCTCATCGATTACTTTTCCACGTGGACTCGATTAAATAAAGCTGTAGCGAGGATCCTTTGTTTGAAAAAAATTTTGGAGGAAAGAAAATGACTGCTGCAGCTGTCTCTTGTTTGTTCTGGTGTAGATCCATATCAGCAGGGGACGATCGTTAACAAGGGAATGCAGAAGTTTAATTTGTTTGTGTGTGTGTGTGTGTGTGTGTGTGTGTGTGTGTGTAAACAGAAAACATTTATCTTTATCTCTCCAGTTAATGCCTCACTTCCTGGCTGTCAACCCAAAATGCCTTGGCTAAAAGCTGAGGTGCTAAAGGTGATGGGACGATTCATATCACAACTGCCTGAAGCAGATGTGAGGAGCATACCACCAGAAGAGGTCAGTTTTTTTGTTCTTCGTTATTGTCTTCAGTGAAAATTAATAATACTCTAATAATTTGAGGGGGCAGTTGTGGCCTAATGGTTAGAGAGTCTGATTCGTAACCAAAAGGTTGTGGGTTCGAGTCTCGGGCCGGCCATGACTGAGGTACCCTTGAGCAAGGCACCAAACCCCCCAACTGCTCCCCGGGCGCCACAGCATAAATGGCTGCCCACTGCTCCGGGTGTGTGTTCACGGTGTGTGTGTTCACTGCTGTGTGTGTGTACTTTGGATGGGTCAAATGCAGTGAACAAATTCTGAGTATGGGTCACCGTACATAGCCATATGTCACGTCACTTAAAGAGTGACAGTCACGCATTTGGTCACGCACGCATAAATTGAGGAATGTCCAAATGTAGCATTGTGTAGCATTGTGTTATTAAATGTAGCATTGTGTTATTTGGTTAAATTTGAATTTGAGTCAAGGGGAAGGTGTACAGGACAGTGGTGAGACCGGCCATGCTGTATGGTTTAGAGACAGTGTCACTGAAGAAGAGACAGGAGTCAGAGCTAGAGGTAGCCGAACTGAAGATGTTGAGGTTCTCTTTGGAAGTGACAAGATTGGACAGGATTAGGAACGAGTACATCAGAGGGACAGCTCATGTTGGACGTTTGGGAGACAAAGTTAGGGAGGCCAGATTAAGATGGTTTGGACATGTTCAGAGGAGGGAGAGTGAGTATATTGGAAGGAGAATTTTGGACATGGAGCTGCCAAGAGGCAAAGAGGAAGGCCAAAGAGGAGGTATATGGATGTAATTAATAAGGATATGAAGCTAGTGGGTGCAAGTGTCGAGGATGCAGAAGATAGGGATAGGTGGAGAGAGATGATTCGCCGTGGCGACCCCTGAAGGGAAAAGCCAAAAGAAGAAGAAGAAGACTATCTGGAACATGTAAAGTGTTAAAACAATGACGTCAGTGATGTGTCAATGGAATATTCTTATATATCGGTGTTCCATATATGGATTAAAATATCACAAGTTTTCAGGAATGTGCTCTTGAATACGTGCCTCTTTTTTTCTGTCGTTTCTCGTAGTTGTGTAAGTTCTTCCAGTCTCCTGAGTTCCCGTTTTCCTTCAGTGTCGGCGGGATGCAGACTGTGACTGCCCAGACACTAATGCAACGACTCAAGCAGGAGTGTTTCAATGCTACACAGAACTTCCCTAACCAAATGGACAGGTATGTCACATCTGGAGGTTTCATACTATAAAGGCCAGACATGGGGAACTCGAGTCAAGTCATATGACTCGAGTTCCCCATGTCAGACTTAAGTCGCAAATTAGAGACTTGCTTGACAAATATTTTTAAAAAGACTCGACTTGACTTTGACTTGACGTTCATGACTTGAGACTTGACTCAGACTTGAGTTGCTGTAAATGACTCCGAGATGGTGGACTCGACTTGACTCGAGTCAGACTTAAGTCGCAAATTAGAGACTTGCTTGACAAATATTAAAAAAAGACTCGACTTTGACTTGACATTCATGACTTGAGACATGACTCGGACTTGAGTTAAACGACTCAGAGATGGGGGACTCGACTTGACTCGAGTCAGACGTAAATCGCAAATTTGAGACTTGAGATTTGCTTGACGAATATTAAAAAAAGGCTCGACTTGACTTTGACTTGACATTCATGTCTTGAGACTTACTTGTGACTTGCACATGTGTGACTTACTGTACTCCCACCTCTGGTGAATGCTTTTATAAGATTGTATAATGGGTCTTTATAAGTTAAACCGCTAATAGAAAATTATTTGCGATTCTACTGTGATCAGACATAAGACGTCACATAATATCTGTGCTATCTTGTCCAGGCTCGGATATCTCGTCTGTTTCTACGATGAGCCCCAGTCACTGAATTCTACACTAATAAGGAAGCTGCTACACCAGCTTGGTGGGTGTGAACCCAGCGGCACCGATGAGGTCAGTAAAATGTCTGGCTGAAAAAGGGATTTTTTTTAAAAAAAGGATATCCATTCCCTTTAAAATGATATCCCATTTAATTCCATCCATTATGTATTTCCTTATCCTTCCTATCTTGGTCCATCCCTGCTGTTGCTCACTCTCACATGTCTCTCAGATGAAGAAGCAGTTGATAAGGAAGCTGATGTCAGATGGCGAACCTCCGACGTCTGAGATGTTGCATTCTTTGGGATCCGGGATGTCGGTTCTGTCTCCTTCCGTACTGTTCAGTTTCAGCAGAGATGCTCTGAATAGCAGTATGTCTGACCTGATACGAACAGAATGGAAGCCAGCTCAGGCCAAAATCCTGGTCCAGAAATTATTAGAGAAGGTTAAGTTCAGACCACACATTAGATAATTACAGTAGCTCTTAGCTTGATTTGTCCTTGTCTTGAGTTTTTGCTGCCAGATTAACAAAATTCTCCATCCTCTCTCTCTCTCTCATTCCTCATTCTCTCTCTCTCTCTCTCTCTCTCTCTCTCTCTCTCTCTCTCTCTCTCTCTCTCTGGTAGGATATCAATGGTGAAAAATTGTTGTCCCTGGGCTCAATGGTGAGAGGAGTAGATAGTGACCTGCTCAAGAATATCAAGGCACAAGGTCTGCTAGGAAGCATGGGACTGAAAAATATAAGTGAGAAGTTGTCTTCTTTACAGAAAAAGGCTCTGCTTGTGGGGGTAAGAAAACAAAAAAATGTATAAGATATATGGAAATATATCAAAAAGTAAAGCATGAAGAATAAACTCTTTTCTTTTAGATGCGTGCCGACGTGAATGCGAGTCATTTGCTGAAAGAAATTCCGGATGCTTTTATCTCCTCTCTCTCTCTCTCTACACTTGACAAAGCAAACCTTAATTCTGTGGATCAGCTGGATGGCCGGAGCTGGTCCAGCACACAGGTAAACTTCCTATTGACAGATATTCATATCATCATAATCAACTTTTCATATGGAACAGTGGACTATGCAAAAATGAAAAATAAATCATGACCGTTACTGTTTATTCATCCATCTTGTGATCTTTATTATACTTAACTGCACATACCTGCACTTTTATCTTCTTATTCATATCATACGAGTCGTACTGTATTTGCGTTCCCGGGTTGGGATGTGGGATTGTGTATGATTGTGTTAAATCAATAAAAGTTACATATGAATATTTCTTTCCCCATAGTCTGTGTACCTTTTGAAGAAGATGGTAGGCAACGGACTCAAACCTGAACAAATAAGGTGAGCCAGTTGATCATTCAAAAACGAATAGAAAAAAATCTAACTCTGTCTGCTTAAAATGCTAGAAAATCCAATACCACATTTTTTTTTTAAAACAGAAAGCTAGGCCAGGCTGTTCAGGGCCTGACCTGTGACATGATCAATGGCATTACTCAGACTGATACCTTGGAAGCAACTCAAACACTTGCTAAGTCTTTTAATTTGCTCTCTAGGACACAGGCAAGGCATCCATTTCTATCTTTTGTTACGTTGGTTACATTTTGCCCCCACCCACAAACCCCACATTTGTCTGACTCTCCCCATTACTTCCCCCAGGTGCGCTGTATGGCTAGCAAACTGTTCCAGAGTCTGGAAAACCAAAGACCTGGATATTTCGCAAACATCAGCAAATCAGAGCTTCAGGCCATTCCACCTCTGCTGCTTATCCACCTACCGTATTATTCCCACATATATACTATAATAATACTTCTTCTATGCTTACGTAACACTACAAACAGTAATACAAATGCTCAGAAACACATTTTAACCCTTAATACGTTAAACACTTTACAGGGTACAGGTGATTCAGGGTCTCCCAGCCTCCTTGTGTCCTTATTTCCTGGAGAAGATAAGTCAAGCCAACCTCTCATCACTACCCAACAGTGCACCACCACGCCAGGAACTGAAGAAAAAAGCCCTTTACTGTCTGGTATCACACACCCAGATGTTTGACTTATCCTTTCAAGGGCCTTTCATTGACATGAATGTTAATCATTGATTAAATAAAAAGCTAATTAAGCTAATTAATGTTATGTCAAGCTGTATGGTTTAGAGACAGTGTCACTGAAGAAGAGACAGGACTCAGATCTAGAGGTACTGTAGCCGAGCTGAAGATGTTAAGGTTCTCTTTGGGAGTGACAAGATTGGACAAGGATTAGGAACGAGTACATCAGAGGGACAGCTCATGTTGGACGTTTGGGGGACAAAGTTAGGGAGGCCAGATTAAGATGGTTTGGACATGTTCAGAGGAGGGAGAGTGAGTATATTGGAAGGAGAATGTTGGACATGGAGCTGCCAGGCAGGAGGCAAACAGGAAGGCCAAAGAGGAGGTATATGGATGTAATTAATGAGGATTTGAAGCGAGTGGGTGCAAGTGTTGAGGATGCAGAAGATAGGGACTCTGTAGGTGGAGAGAGATGATTCGCTGTGGCGACCCCTGAAGGGAAAAGCCGAAAGAAGAAGAAGAAGAAGAAGAAGAAGAAGAAGAAGAAGAAGAAGAAGAAGAAGAAGAAGAAGAAGAAGAAGAATAATAATAATAATAATAATAATAATGATGTTATGTATCTATATCTAACCCAAACCAGAATCTACAAAAAAGCAACCTTTTGGCTCTTCAAATGTATTTAAATGTTTTGATTTTTAAAAATAGCAGTTGTCCTAATGGGGTCCTAACTGGTCACATGAACAGATCTGTCAGATGTCTAGCCAGATAATGAGGACATTTGGTGTACAAAAAGATATGAAAACATGTACTGTATGTGCACACCAAAACACACACAAAGAGTAAATTGTATATAATGTATATTTTAATATCTTCGTGGGAGCCGAATGTCCCTGATACTGTACCTGACCAAATATCTGGCAGTTGTAGGGTTTTGTAGGGAAACCTTGTGGGGATTTTTAAAAAAAAAAAAAAAACTGTGATCAGAAAATATTAAGAACATCTCTAAAAAGCAACATTTCATTTCAGCATTAAAATTTACTTGAATTTCAAAACAAGCACTGACCTTATCTGTACTACTCATATCTCCTCAGGGGAAGAACGCTTCTACAGTGTCCGCAGCAGATATCTCATCTTTGGGTCCACTTGTGTGTGAACTGGACCCAAGCTGGATCTCCTCTCTGAGGCCTGATGTTCTGAACATCACTGTGCAGGCCCTGGCTTCATGCAGATATATTCCCCGTCCTTCCAGAGGGCCTCTGTACTCTCTGCTCACTAATCTCTATGGGTAAAATTAAGTTGAGAGGCAACCGCACTTGTATTATTGCTATTATTATACTATTTAGTGAATTTATGACCACATAATAGTCATCGGTGATTCATCAAGCAACGTCTCATTCTGAGCTTATAATGACAGAGACTAACTCAGAAAAATTAATAATATTAAATAAGCTTAATAGGTTTCTTACCAGCAAAATAACAGCAAAATACTTTAAGATTCAAGAGAGTTTTTTTTTTTTTGAATTTATGTGCACAGTGAAGTTCTGACTTTGCACGTCTCCCTTAAAAAATGAATAAAAATAAATAATAGAAATTATTCTATTCTATAATATTCTATTATTTATTATTATTGCTCAGTGTGTTGTGTGGCAGAAGTCGGTGGGTGTTTTGCGGTGTGAGGTAGTGGTGTTAAGTGTTGTTCAGGAGTCTAATGGCTTGTGACTAGAATCTGTTTGTGAGTCGTTTTGTCCTTGATCTCACACTCCTGCAGCGTCTCCCAGAGGGCAGAAGTTGTGTTGTTGGTGTGTGTTGTCTCTGATGATGTTATGATCCTTCCTGATGACCCTAGTGTTGTAACTACACATCAAAAATCATAATCTTCTTTCCCTCTACAAACCTTGGAATGTATCTAGAAATAATAATAGAAATATTTTTTTAGATATGAAATTCACACTGCTGCACTTCATTAGAGTTTATTCCTATTATTTGCTCTAAAACAAGGTCTAATCTGGAAAATCTGGCAACCCCATTAGCTGTTCTGTCTACTGATCTTTGTAGAACTGTTTGCACATTTTTTGGCCACTGAAATAAAGGGCTTAAATATTAGGACTTAAACAGAATAGATGGGGGCACGGTGGCTTATTGGTTAGCACGTTTGCCTCACACCTCCAGGGTCGGGGGTTTGATTCCCGCCTCCGTCTTGTGTGTGTGGAGTTTACATGTTCTCCCCGTGCCTCGGGGGTTTCCTCCGGGTACTCCGGTTTCCTCCCCCGGTCCAAAGACATGCATGGTAGGTTGATTGGCATCTCTGGAAAGTTGTCCGTAGTGTGTAATTGCGTGAGTGAATGAGAGTGTGTGTGCCCTGCGATGGGTTGGCACTCCGTCTAGGGTGTATCCTGCCTTGATGCCCAATGACGCCTGAGACAGGCACAGGCTCCCCGTGACCCGAGAAGTTCGGATAAGTGGTAGGAAATGAATGAATGAGTGAACAGAATAGATGTAGTTGTGAATTAAGACGTTATAAACTTAGTTTAAGCGTTGAATTAAAAAGATGGGGATCTGCCTCATCTGTGCATCAATGCACACAGAACATTTGTGTAAAGCTTTGCTGTAGTGTGTGTGGGTCTTAATTAGGAACGTGATATTACTTCCTGCTTGTTCTGAAATCTGTCATTTCAATTAGGGCCCCGTCTAATTGGTCAGAAGATGTCACAAAGTCCCTTGGGCCCCTCCTCTTACTGAATGACACCACACTCGACGCATTGTCTTTTAAGGTGAGTACTACAGTAGGCTCATTTCTCCATCTCATCCCCAACCTGTTTGTAGGTCAAGATTTGTCAGCTAGAGTCCTTCATGAGTCATATGTTGGGTTCATGGGTTTTTTTTCTTCTTCTCATTTAATCATCCATTTGTTTCTCATTGATGAAAGTGATCGTTTAATCTCTACACGTTCTTCTTCTCTATAGAGCTGGCTAAAGAAATCTTTATCAGATCTACAACGCAACATGGAGTCTCAGGTTGCACTTCTGGTTCCAGAGGAATTCCGAGCCTGGGCAGATTTGTCAGCCCTCCAGCGCAAACTCTTTCAGCTGAAAACTACAATCACCCAGCAGCGGCGCAGGAGAGCGAGTGGGTTCATACAATACACTGTACAAAACGATACACTTTCCATTGTAATCATGTTTGATAAACCATGATTATAATGCTTTTACTCTTGTTTGAGATTGTGAACTTTGGCACGTTCAGATTACATCTACATCAAAACTTCACAAACATCGTGCAACTTTGCACTTCATAACGGTACGACATTTTATTGCATTCGTATAAACATACAGTATCAGGCACTGTATTCGCATTCGATATCGTCGCATCATTTGTCTGTACTTTACCTTGTACAGCTGCCCACTTTATTGTACAGCAAACATTTTATTTCCATCCAATTTCATTCAGATTTTTTTAAATTTCAATTCTTATACATTTCATATTACAAATCATCATGAGCACTTAATTCAATTTAATTTTCACCAAAAGACATAATAATGAATGTCACTGCCTTCTTATTTTCCTTTCTGTTTACTTTAGCACTAACGCCTACTCTGGGAATGATTGAGGATTTAAGTGAGGGAAATGTGCTTTGGAGCCCTGCTCAGCTGTCCAGTATGACGGCCCAAACGTTCAGAGATGCCATGTCTATCCTGGGAGAGATACGGAACTATACTATAGAACAACTGGCAGCGCTGAGGGATAAAGCTTTAGAGGTATGTACACACACACACACACACACCACGCACACACACACACACCAGTGACGTGACGTGACGTCACACACACCAGGTGCTGCCAGTATTCAGTAGCATAGAAAAGTATAGAAACATATTATAGCATAGTATTACATTTAAAAATGAAGCACATTCATGTATTTATATGTAATGTATGATAGCTAGATCACTGAATGGTTTTAAGGATATACGATTATTTTTTTTTTAGGAATAAATATATTACATAATAAATCCTAAGGCTAAGGGGGGTATGGTGGCTTAGTGGTTAGCACGTTCGCCTAACACCTCCAGGGTCGGGGTTCGATTCCTGTCTCCGCCCTTTGTGTGTGTGTGTGTGTGTGTGTGTGTGTGTGTGGGTGGAGTTTGCATGTCCTCCCCGTGCCTCGGGGGTTTCCTCCGGGGTACTCCGGTTTCCTCCCCGGTCCAAAGACATGCATAGTAGGTTGATTGACATCTCTGGAAAATTGTCCGTAGTGTGTGTGTGAGTGAATGAGAGTGTGTGTGCCCTGTGATGGGTTGTCACTCCGTCCAGGGTGTATCCTGCCTTGATGCCCGATGACGCCTGAGACAAGCACAGGGCTCCCCGTGACCCGAGGTAGTTTGGATAAGCGGTAGAAAATGAATGAATGAAATTTCCTATTGGTAGATAACAATTATAGTAAAATAAATAAATAAATATATTTCATTTACTTCATTTACTGAATTGGCACTCTGTCCAGGGTGTATCCTGCCTTGATGCCCGATGATGCCTGAGACCCGAGAAGTTCGGATAAAAAAGCAGTAGAAAATGAATGAATTCTAAGGATGTTTCTTTGTTACTTTGCAGGCATGGGGTGATGTAACAATGCTTAACGAATCTAAGATCATGGAGATGGGTTGCATCTGTCAGGGTTTTAGTGCTAAACAACTCCAGAACCTTAGCATCAACTCACTGGATACTCTGGAGCTTCTGTCCGTCTGCAAGTGGAACCAAACGCAGGTAACATACACCAAACTATTATTAACTCGCCGCTAGGAGTAAACACACTACCACATCAGTAACGGTTAGCTAATGTAGGTTTGTACCTTAAAACACACAACATTACATTACAGAATTAGAACAGTGAGTGTACAAACTAACAAGGATGTCGATGTTGTGGTTCTCGCAGAAGGAAGCGGTCTTAAGGGGTTTTGTAACAAGAACTGGAATGAAAATGGCTCAACTCGGTGCACTCCAGATGACAGGCCTGGGCCAGTTTATCTGCGGACTGCAGCCTAACGAAACCGAACAGCTCAATACTACAGAGTTCAAGTAAGATTTCAGCATCAGTAAAACTCTCTCGATGCTAAGTAACACAACAGCAATCAGTAATCTGGTAGTGCTCTGTGTGTCGATACAGTATGTAAGTGTTTGTATGGCTGTTGTTCAGGGATGCTGTAGGGGATATAGGCCACGCTTCCTGTCATTTGAACGTCACTGAAAGTTTGAAGAAGAAAGCTGTTGCTGCATTCGGTGACCCGAAAGGCTGGAGTGAAGCTGATGTCAGCGTCATGGGCAACATAATCGGTGTGTTCCAAACAGTACATAACAAGTAATAACCACACAAAGTTACTTAATGATGTTTCCTGGGACAAGAAATTTCCTTAGGGATCCTGCCATTGTCACGTAAAGTGTAAACAACTTGCTTGGAACAAATTATGTACCGTGTGTATAGTTACCATTTAACTTACCATAGGAGAGGTGATCGTATACGTCATATTTTATGTATATATTTAACGATCTTACATAATTTTGTGAACGTAGCTGGCCTGAATGCCACTGAGCTGGGACGCCTAAACTCCTCAGTTCTGCCATTCATACGTCAGTCTGCCATCTCTCTCATCCCTCCTGACTGTCTGGCGGTGAGTCACACCGCCTTCTTCCTGTCCAGGGTAGACAGTAAT
>NC_062520.1:24783058-24803058 GCF_022655615.1 Tachysurus fulvidraco | reverse complement strand
CTCCCATAGACAGATCTCTGTCCTTCATGTCGGTTCATCATTTTACACAAACGACACAGTCTTCAAAAGTGAAACCTCAAGCTTCAAAAACGAAAACATTCAGAGCTATTAACTGTTTAAAGGGTTAAACCCGTCAGGACACACCTGGGCAAAAAGAAACACCTCATGGTCCAATAATTGAAACTGAATAAAACGCATAACATGTCTTACATTTGTATTTCAATTTATACAACTGAGCAATTGAGGGTTAAGGGCCTTGCTCAGGGGCCCAGCAGTGGCAGCTTGGTGGACCACACAAAAGGTGCCATGCTGTTTAACACGTCTAGACTTAAAGAGAACAAAAGAACTGGCCTTGATGTTTCAATACTTTCAGAGGGAACTACATCCAGTCGGTATATAATACAAACCTACGGAGAAAAAGATTAGAAAATATGTTCAATTAAATTTTAAAATGGAAGGGAAATGTTCATGATCTTGTGTAATTAATGCTGTATTTATGCGTGATGGGCTTTTTCACTGATCCATCTAATGTTTAGTATTGGGGTTTTTTTTTTTTATACCTTTCTCTCTTAATTGTATTGATTTTCAAGTGAGACAGCATGATTCGTTAGCTCGTGGTTTCAGAGCTCAGGTGTAACCGAGATGATGTGGAGAAAATCTTATATAAACAGCTGTTATGATTTTTATTTTTTTTTTCCCTACAAATGTTTGATTCGTTGTTTTTTTTTCACTTAATCTTATACGATGCTTCAAATTGAGGGCGCTTTGTTTTCATTATATAACGTCACAGAAACCTGCCATTTTAACAGGGGTGTGTAACTGATTTAACATTATATACCTGTGTGTGTGTGTGTGTGTGTGTAGCAAAACCTTCTCCCATGTGCACTCTAACGTTCCAATCAAATCCAATTCAAGGTTTAGGTTGTAACACTACAAACTCTGGAAAAGTTCATAAAGGATTAATACATATTCAACCAACCCACATATTTACGGTGAGCGTAGATGCAGAGTGATTAAGGCACATAAGATGAGTGCACAGTTTAAACAACGCACAGCAGGACTTCAAACTTTAACCCGATGCTTCATTCAGCATTATTATTCGGCTTTACTCGATACTCCCTCTTTCTCAAGCCGGCTTCTCGGCTTTGTGAGCGTTGATAAAAGCCATACCGTGAGTGCGGAAATGTGTGTTAAGATCGGCAGCTTTGCTGAAGTGACGTCCACACACTTTGCAGCTAAGCTTACCGTCCCCTTCCTCCGCCGGTGATCCCGGAGACTCCGCCCCTTCCGAAGCATCATGACTCGTATTCTCGTGTTGCTCGTCTCCGTCTCCGTCTCGCACTCGATGGCTGATAAAGCGATGGCGGGCAAGAGAGGATCCCGATGCGAAGCAAGCCCCACACTGCTGACACTGCACGCCCTTTCCGCCTTCTCCACGGTGACCCTGGATATGGCGTAGAAACTCCTCCTTGTCTTCGCAGACGAAGCCGCATGGCATGCAACGGAAAGCCTCTGCGTCCTGCTCCTGAACAGATCCTCCTCTGTTGTTCCGGGCCGAGCCGAAATGATCCGTGTTGTTGTTTTCTTCAGCGGTCGCGGCGGTGAGGTTGCTCAGATCTTGTTCCGAGGAGCTGTCAGCAGCATCAGTGGAGCGCGAACTCACCTGGAACCAAAGCAGAAAACCACACAAAGGCCAGTTTTTATGGTCCATGTGAAAGTACAAGATGTTTTATTTCGTTTGTCTCGACTTGTATTGCCCGGTTCCTGATGCATGTGGAAATATGATATGAAACAAATCTCAGAAAAACACTACAGTGTTACTAAATTGGTGAAGGAGAAGTTGTTGAGTGTAGAGCTGTCACTATTGAGTTGTTTTATATACCCGATTAATTGACCATTTCCTTTAATTAATAATTGATAATAATAATAATTAAATAAAACCTTTTCCCCCCTAGATCAATGCTACATAAGTGCTCTATAAATATATTTAAGTCTATCCTAAAAATTCAGATAATTAAAGGAGAGAGAAACTCTGCATTCTAAATTACTGCATTTTTTTTATATATATATTTTATATTATTTATTTTTTGATAACAAGTGGCTTCTTTTTAATATCTGTAGTTTAAATGTTTCTTGCTAAGAGATAGACGATGAAAAAGTAATAAGAAATATTTCATCTCAGTTTAAAATGACTATTACATCTTCGTCAAACAATTTGACTGATCTGTTAAGTTAAAATCATGCAGAAACGAAAGCATAGGATTTAACGCTTAGGTCATAAAAAACAGATTTATTATTAATATCATATATTTGTTTATTTATCCAGCCATAGGGGTTGCGAATAGAGGTCTTCACGGGTTCACTTAGATCCGAAAACCCGACGTACGACCCGAGACCCAAGCGGGTTTAAAAGTTTCACATGTACCTCGGACACGGGTCGGGTCTAATAATAGCGCCATCGGGTCTTGGGTAATTTAAAATGAATATGTTTTTCCCAAACAGACCCGAGAAGACCCGAACTACTGTATCTCACGCGTGTGCATCGACTCGCGTCCTTTTCCAACCGCTCCTCTGTTTGCCAAGCCCGCTTGCGACATGTGGGCTAATTTTCGTTGAAACAGACCTGTCAATCAATTTTGAATCCACGCTGTAGCGGTTACTTTAGTGTAGAGTTACGCAACATTCGGGTCGGACTCGGGTCTAATTTTTTCAGGTTTGTCTCGGGTCGGGTCTTTCTTAAAAAATAATAATAATAAATTATGCACTTCGGGTTCGAGTAAAAAGTGATTCGGGTCACTTCGGGTCGGGTGCATTCTTTAGACCCGAGAAGACCTCTAGTTGCAAGTCAGTGATTTCTGTGCCGGTCCCAAACTCGGATAAATAAAGAGGGTTGCGTTCATCTTCCATAAAACGTGGCAAATTTAAACGTACGAGTCGTCAGTGAGAATTCTGCACCGGAGAGGATGCATGCGGAAATCAGGCTACTGTTGGTCGAGGAAGGAGAGGAGGGAGAAGGGTGTTTGTAGCCAGAGAGAGAAGAGGAAAAGTAGGTGTATAGGTCTGAGTATACTGATGTTGAAAGTCTGATGTTGGTACAATGACAGGGAACGATAGAGAGCTGGCAGACATGATGGAGAGAAGGAAGGTAGATATACTGTGTGTGCAGGGGACCAGGCGGAAGGAGAGCAAAGCACGTACTGTAGTATCGGAGGGGGATACAAACCGTTTTATTACGGTGTGGATAGGAAGAGAGTGAACCTGAAGGATGAGTTTTGTGTGGAATGTTTTAGAGGTGAAAAACGTGTCAGATGGTAATCAGTCTGAAGGGGTGATGTTGAATGTCATCGGTGGTTATGCTCCACAAGTAGGCTGTTAGTTAGAAGAGAAGGAGAGATTCTGGAGTGAGCTGGATGAGATGATTGAGAGTATTCCAGATGGGAGAGAGTAGTGATTAGAGCAGACTTTAATAGGCACGTGTTGGTGAAGGAAACAGAGGTGATGAGGAGATGATGGGCAGGTTTGGTGTTAAGGAAAGGAACCTAGAAGGACAGATGGTGGTGGACTTCGCTAAGCAGATGGAAATGGCCGTAGTTAAGACTGATTTCCAGGAGACAGAGGAACGTAGAATCATATATGAGTGGAGGTAGGAGTACGCAGGTAGACTACATTCTATATAGACAAGGCAATCTGAGAGAGATTAGTGACTGCAAAGTGGTTGTAGGAGAGAGTGTAGCGAGACAGCATCGGATGGTGATGTGTAAGACGTCTCTGGTGGGCAGGAGAAAGACGAGAATGTCGTGAGGAATACGGACAGAAGCTGAGACAGGCTTTGGGTGATCAGGAAGAGCTTCCAGATGACTGGGGAACCTACAGCAGAAGTGATCAGGGAGACAGGTAGGAGGATGCTAGGTGTGTCATCTGGAAGGAGACGAGAAGATAAGGAAACACGGTACGGGACAGCATTCAGAGAAAGAGGCTAGCTAAGATGAAGTGGGATGTAGAAAGGACTGAACGATGTAGACAGGATTACAACGAATCGCAACGCAGAGTGAAGAGGGGCGTGGCCAAGGAGAAACAGAAAGCATACGATGAGATGGAAAGCTTGAGATGGAAAGGATGAACAACAGGCACTGACAGGTGAGGAGAGTGTGCAGGGAAGAGGGAAAGAAGAATCGGGGAGGAGGTAAATAGAGCGAGATATAGGAAAGTTTAGAAAGGATGGGGTGAAGAAGGCACTGAGATGGAAGTGTTGGTCCAGATGGACGTGTCTAGGAGAGACAGCAGTGGGGTTTCTATCGATTCTATTTGAGAATGTTAATGGAGAAGTACAGAGATGGTCAGAAGGAGCCGCACTATTAGGATTTAGAGAAAGCGCATGATGGGGTGCTGAGAGAGGAGCTATGGTACTGTATGAGGACGTCAGGAGTGGCAGAGAAGTACGTCAGAGTGTATGAGAGGATATGTATGAGAGCAGTGATATGTGCTGTAGGTCAGACAGAGGAGTTCAAGGTGGAGGTAGGGCTACATCAGGGATCGGCTTTGGGCCCGTTCTTGTTTGCTATGGTGATGGACAGGTTGACAGATGAAGTCAGACAGGAATCTCCGTGGACAATGATGCTTGTGGATGACATTGTGATCTGTAGTAGAGTAGAGAGCAGGTGGAGGAACACCTGGAAAGGTGGAAGTCTGCTTGGAAAAGAAGAGGAATAAGAGTCAGTCGTAGTAAGACAGAATACATGTGTATGAACGAGAGGGAGGGAAGTAGAAGAGTGAGGTTACAAGGAGTTTAAGGATTTGGGGTCAACCATCCGGTGTGACGGGGAAGAGGCGAGTGCCGGTAAGTTATATCTGTGACAGCCCTGGATAAGTGGTCTTATGGAAAAATTATGGAATTATTGTTGTTAGGATTTTCTTTTACATCAAGAGGACAAAATAAAAGTCACGTTTTGTTTTTTGTTTTACAAGTTTTTTGTCGGTGGAATTGATATATGAATATATTAGTGATGCTCGGGTCGGGTTTTTTCCCAACCCGTGGGGTCCCGCTTTTATGAAATTATTGGCCCAGCCCGGCCCGCCCGACACCACTGTATCTATTTTTAAAACCAGCCCTGCCCCGCACCCGTGGGGTTTGCACAAATTGCACACAACATGTTTTTTATATTTTGTTTTTAATTACCCGCCCCAACCCACACCGCAGAAAAGTGACAATTTCTTTACCCACACCAACCCGACCCGCGGGACCCACGGGTTATGAGAGAACCCGCGCATTACTAATATATATGTGTGTACGTGTGTGTGTGTGTGCATGTGTGTGTGTAAATTCTAACCGGTCTTTGACTGTTTGCTGCTCGTTGTCCTCCGTGATGAATCTGCATGTGTTTTTCTAGGACCAGCTTACTGCTGAAACTCTTTTTGCTCCCAGTGCATAACCTAAGGCCACAGGCACGCACAGTAAAGCTCAAAGATTATAAACACCGGTTCATCCGGCAAATAAACTGATCAGGTACTAAATGATAATGAATAGGAATTAAACGAGTGAGTCTAAAGAGCTGCAGTAGTCTGATTACACACAGTGTGCCTCGGTGTCTTGTACTTACTGGCAGGAGAAAGACCTCTTGATGCCTTTGTGTTTAACTCGGATGTGACGTCTCAGACTTGAGGAGGAGGAGAAGGAGCCTTCACACAGTGTGCATGGGAACCGCTTTAGCTCCTTGAGATCACAACATACAAAGCACAGCAATTAGGTATGCAAACTTGCAAATACAAGTCATGGGAATGTGCATGCTCTTTTAACACACACACACACACACACACACGTCTCTTCAACTACAACCTTGAATTTCTAGACCCCACTGACCTTTCTGTGCTGTTTAGCCATGTGGGTGATGTAGCTCTCTTTGTCTGTGTAGCTTATCTGACACTCTGTGCAGCTCCAGTTCTGAGCACTGGGAGCAGCAGAGCTCCTCTTCTTCTTTTTTGGACATCCCTCACCATCCTCATCTTCCTCTTTCCTCCATTCCTCTCCATCTGAGCTCTCCATCTTCCCCGAGCTCTTCTGCGTCAGATGAGCCGCTGACTTCCTGTGTGAAGCCTGAACGCAAGTTCCCTCGGGTTATATTATTAAATTATTAAACGGTATATTACTTTTGCAAATCATACGCTTGTTTTTTTTTTAAAAATTCATGTAACGCTATATATTGCACTGATTATGGTATGATAGAATTTTTTAAAAAATTTATATGAAGAGTTTAAATATCATTTTATTTTAAAGCGTTAGGTTTGAAAATATAAAGTTATTATAGAAAACAATTTTATTACCTACTTGTCATTCATGATATGAATATGTGTATATTCTCACATCAGAGTGTGTGTGTAGCACGAGTTCTCATTTTTATCTGAATGTGTGTAAAATCCCTGCACGTTGAAAACAACATACGAATGGCTTCAGACGTTTGGAAAACATGCAACACCGTGGAAATCCCTCATTACTGTTGTCTTATGCTGTCATGTATTGTGTTGCATATGTGCTGTATGAATTATTCAGTAGTTGTTGTAAAATGCCAGACCTCCCTCTACAGTCTGACTCAAACGTGCCTGTGGCTAAAAGCCCGAGCCCATAAAGGACTCGAGTGTATCGAGGGATACTAATGCTGCCTTTTTATTGGCCTCACCAAATGTAGTGCGAGATGCTGGCAGAGATCAGTTAAAACTGCACTTAAACAAGATCGAGAAATGAGCCACTCAATGAAGCTCTCAGAAACGAGCCTCCTGTGATGTTTAATAACAAGCTGCGTGAGCAAAACCTTCAAGTAAGGCGCCGATCCTCAGACGTTTCTTTTGTATGATTTTACTTTACTTTTCATTATGTCGCCTGTCTACATGTTGTTGTGAGCGCCACAGTCAGCGATTACTGTCGATTATGCGGACATGAATAAACTTGGAATTGGAGCTACACATAATACGTTTACCCAAGTTTACTAATACTTCTACTAATAGTTCAAAATCAGGCACAAGAACGCCACGTTAAATTATGTACATGTATTACGTGTATAAAAACGTGTGGACGTGTAGACATATGCAGATTTTAAAGGTGGGGTCTCCGATGTTTGAGAAACGCTTCAGAAAACTGCGTTGGGCCGACAAACAAAACAAAAACAACACTAACGTGTAGCCGGTGAGCAGAAAAGGGCGTGTCGTGTCAATATGGGCGGAGAGAGTGTTCAGTGCGCATGTGTGACCTTAGCAGAAAGCAGTTTTAACATTGACATGGAGGATAAAAACAAAGAAAGAAAGCGAAGAAAAGCTTACAAGGCTTTCAGTTGATGATAGACACATTTCTTTCCATTAGTTGCCTGGGTTACGTATGTATGTGTGGGCGGAGCTATCAATACAGGGGTGGGACCCATTTGGGTTAGGGGCGTGTTTGTTTTGGTGATTTCAAATATCAACATTGGCCTTCAAACAACGGAGACCCCACCTTTAAGGAAAGATTTGCGGCAAAGGCCATTCAAAGACCCAGACAGAGTTAATCCTTAACTCAAGGGCGAAAAGAAATGAAATGCTGCCTAATCTGAGTCGCCCATTTTCAGCATTGTCATGTCACAGTCTACAGTGATGGTTAATGTTTCATATAAAGCTAAACACACAGGGCTTTAAGAATTTGCAGTTTTTCTGTGTTTAACTCGTCTACTAAGCAATACAAAAGGTTTCAAAGTAGGATATAAAGAAATCTTTGATAATTCGAAGGTCATCTGAACAGAGGATATAAGAAGAAGAAAAATCTCACATCGAAAGCCAACAGCATCCTATCTGACTTTATATCAGACTTGCAGCGATGAAATAATTCAATCATAAGGGTTAACGTTTAACACAGTCTTAATCGTTATAGAGGATGAAACAAGATCCAAACCTTCACATGCTCCAGGAGTGACGTCCTCTGTGTAAACAGCTTGTGGCAATCTGGACATTTAAACACATTAACCTTCTGCGTCACTAGATGACTGTCGAAATGGACGTTCAGCAAGGCTTTCTGAGTGAAAACCGTCCGGCACATCACACATTTATAGATCTCCCTGTTGCAAGGAATTCAAAACAAGCATTAGTGCTTGAGTGGAAAACAGCTAGATCGCAAACGTACAGCAGACACGGCTTTAAAACAAAAAAACTCACTTGGATTGCTTGGTTTTCTCTGTGAGCTGAGGGTGCTGGGTGCTACAGTGAGTGTCAGCACTGGAGGCAGATTTGAAGGCCATTGGGCAAGAGGGGCATTTATGGAAGACTTCAGAATGTGCTGTGTGCATGTGATTTTTGACCGCGTTCAGACTATTCACACCTCCGAACACCAGCTGACAACAGGGACACCTGAAGGAGAGAGAGAGAGAGAGAGAGAGAGAGAGAGAGAGAGAGAGAGAGAGAGAGAGAGAGAGAGAGAGAGAGAGAGAGAGAAAAGAAGAAAAGTTGCATGTCATCATGTGAGTGTTAACTGAACAACAACTCGAGCGTCAACAATAACTCACTATGCAGCAAGTCAAATTCTAGCTAATAGAAATGTTTATTTACAAGATGTTTTACTTCTGGTTAATTCATTAGTAAATTATTAGCATTGGTCACACCATCAGACTTGCAGAGAATGAATATTGGTTTCAGTCAAAACGGTGAAGTTGCTTTTAACTCACATCTAACAGTTTTAATCGAACAATAAATGTAACTTATCAAAATCAAGCTTTCGCAAAAAAACATGACATTTAAAGAGTTCCATTTCAACTGCATACTCGACACATTTGACCATTTTTGTTCAGTTTAAACATTTTAAGCCCCCCTTTTCCACCAGAAAGAACCGGGTGCTGGATCAGAGCTAGTGCTGGCGCTGGTTCCAAGTTGTTCCCACTGGCGAACCTTCTAAAAACTGGTTTGCCTTTCGACCGGTTAGAGAGCCGTCACAGAGCCAAGTGCTGCATCACTGTATACAACGTTATACAGCAACGTTAGCGCAGCAGCGGCAAACACAAACACATCAACAAGGAGGATGGTAGCAAAACTATCATCGTTGCTGGAGAACGACTCTCACCCCCTGTATGAAACGGTTTCAGGTCTGAGCAGCTCCTTCAGTATCAGACTGTTACATCCTAAGTGTCTGAAGGAGCGATACAGAGGATCTTTTCTCCCTGCTGCCATTAGACTGTACAATCAGAGCTGCTCCCAGTGAACCAGTCACCATAATACACACCGTTATTACTGTTTCACTGCAATAATAAACAATAAAGTATTTTAAACATGTGCAATATCAGAAATTTTGAAAAATGTGCAATATGACCTATGTGCAATATATCTTTCAGTGTAACCACTACACTTTTTATTTATTTTGTGTTGTATATACTGTTTATTATATTATGTCTCTATTCTTTTTATTTATTTTGTGTTGTATATACTGTTTATTATATTATGTCTCTATTCTTTTTATATATTTTACTGCTGTAACAGAGAAATTTCCCCATTGTGGGACAAATAAAGGTACTGTAAATCTTATCTTATTGTGGTAAAGTAAAAGTGTATTAAACATTGGTATACTTAAGGTACACTATCAAAGGCACTAACAGTAGCCCGCCCCCAGCCCCGCCCACAGCCCCAAATTAAGGTACACTATCAAAGGCACTAACAGTAGCCCAGCCCCGCCCATAGCCCCAAATTAAGGTACACTATCAAAGGCACTAACAGTAGCCCGCCCCCAGCCCCGCCCACAGCCCCAAATTAAGGTACACTATCAAAGGCACTAACAGTAGCCCGCCCCCAGCCTCGCCCACAGCCCCAAATTAAGGTACACTATCAAAGGCACTAACAGTAGCCTGCCCACAGCCCCAAATTAAGGTACACTATCAAAGGCACTAACAGTAGCCCGCCCCCAGCACCGCCCATAGCCCCAAATTAAGGTACACTATCAAAGGCACTAACAGTAGCCCAGCCCCCAGCCCTGCCCATAGCCCCAAATTAAGGTACACTATCAAAGGCACTAACAGTAGCCCAGCCCCCAGCCCTGCCCATAGCCCCTACTTAAGGTACATTATCAAAGGCACTAGTAGTAGCCCCGCCCCTACATTGTCAAACACACTAATAGTAGCCCCGGCCCCGGCCCCAGCCCCGCCCCCAGCCCCTACTTAAGGTACATTGTCAAACACACTAATAGTAGCCCCAGCCCCGCCCGCAGCCCCTACTTAAGGTACATTGTCAAACACACTAATAGTAGCCCCAGCCCCAGCCCCTACTTAAGGTACATTGTCAAATTCGCTAACAGTAACCCCGCCCCCAGCCCCTGACACAAGGTCTAAGACTTAAGCCTAGACCAGCAGCATTTTGGTGTTACTTAAGAACCACTTTTCCTGGTTCAGAGACGGTGCTTTGGGTGTCGAAAAACAAAGAACTGATTTTAAATTAGGCTCCGGCTCTGAACCAGCTCTCAAACTGCCTCGGTGGAAAAGGGGCATATATTCAGTTTAATGGCAGTTTAACCATGAGCAATAACAGGAACTTCTAACAAACATTCTACACCTAGAAACTACAGCTAAATTAAATATATAATATTTCTTTATCCTTATCCTTTACTAAATTAATAAAGATGCTGGCATTGACATTGGTACAAGTAGCATCAGATGAATAACACACTTTGGGGATGACCTGATTGTATTTTATTCCTTACATGAAATACATGGCATTAGTGCCATAGATGTCACAGTATATTATGTTTGTTTACCAACATAACTCGCATGTTTTTTTTTAAAAAAAATAAAAGGTTTTGGTTTTGATTTTGATTTTGTACACAAATAATACAAAACTTACACAAAGGTACATGAGCATCCGAGAACGATTTTTTTTACACTTTGTTGCTTACGTGCAACCAAGAGTTCGAGTTGCTTGTGTGTACCTGTATCCGAGCTGGCGTGTGTAATGTAGGCAGGCTCGACGCACGTGCGTGTTAAGACCATTTAGCTGGCAGATGAATCCACACTCAGGGCAGACGAGAGGGTGGAGCTTCTGGTGGAGTCGCTGGTGGGCAGCAGCACTGCAGGGATTCCACAGAGGCATTGGAGGAGAGCACTGCATGCAGCACTAAAAACACACATAGCATAAAAATGTTCCCACTTCTAAGGACACGTAGCATGCGATGCATACATTCATTTAAGCAAATAACTTGTCTACTTTTGATACTTAATAACATAAACAATACGCTCGTAGTAAAGTAATCACTCACTGTGTCTATGCCCCCCGGATCCGATTCCTGGAAGTGTGTGGCTAGTTTTTCTTTTGAGCCAAATGAATTTTTACACTCGGGGCACCTACGAACACAATCAGCAGTTGTTACTGAGCTAAAGATACACTGGGAAAAGAAATTCAAATAACAGCCACAGAACGTGGTGCTCTTTAAGCAATTCCTGACTGGTGAAATGTATAAATTATATATATATATATATATATATATATATATATATATATATAAACACAAATATATATATTATATAAAATTATATATATATATATAATATATATATATATTATTTATACATTTCATATATATATATATATATATTATATAAAATTCATTTTATTTCAGGTTCAAATGAACAATACGTTTGAAAAAGAATGAAAATGAACAATACGTTTGAAAAAGAATAATAAAATAGATTTATAGATAAGCATTGAAAATAGAATTATTCGGCCAATTTTAAAAAAAGAATAATATCATTTTTTTTAAATCAACAGAAAAACCTTTTCTTTCAAAGTATACATAAGCCTGTGTTTCAATATAAATGTTTGATTTAAAATACTTCTATGCAAAGTCATATTAAATATGTAGATCTTTTAAAATCTTGATATAAATATATTTTGAAATAAAATAAGCCATCATAATATACCAGGAACTCAGAGAGCTCATTTATCAATGAAGATAATAATAATAATAATAATAATAATAATAATAATAATAATAATAATAATAATAATAATAATAATAATAATTCATTATTATTATTATTCCCAGTCATTGTGCTGCATTATTACCAAATATCAAGGGACCCAGGCAAGGAAGTGGAGCCCAGCAGAGATGGAGAAAGCATACCTGCAAATATGTTTTATGAAAAAGCAGAGGAATTAATAAAAGGTGAGCAATTCATTTTTAAGATTAAAAAAAAAAGCTTTTCACAGAGAAATAACATCACTGGCATTGCCCGCTTTTTTACATGTCTCAAAGTGAGCACTTGTTATCCTCGGGAGAGTGTAACAAGTGCTCAATCCGAGACATGCGAAACCGGCCGATGCCAGTTCAGACTGGTGCTCATGCTGCATCACAGGGCTATGTAACACACACTGAGGAAAGCATTATCTGCCTTTTCCACATTATGTGCTCACAGACATCAGCGACTGACAGTGAATGTCACGGTCACTCCATTCTTCTGCCAATCTCCTTTAGAAACTTTTGAATCATATGAGGTAAAACGAAAAGTACTAGATCAAAACTTCATCGATTATCCATTAAAAATGCATCAGTTTGACACGAGTCCCTGTTTAGCCTAAACCTCCCCATGTGCATTTAGACAAAGCATGGAAATAATCTTTTTATTTGTACATGGTACATGAGACACGATTCTACTAAATTACCTATGGGTATAGTATCCTGTTGGCCAATCATCTGTTCCACACTGACAGGTTTCATGACAAGGTGTGAGCACTGCATGACCAGTCCTTTCTCCTTGTGCTCACGAGCATGCAAAAGCAGGCTGCACTTGTTAAAGAAGGCCAGCCGTTTCGTGCAGAGGTTGCAGGTCACCTCGATGCGCAAAGAGCGCCGATCGTAGTGGCGTGCCAGGCTGCGCTCCAGAGCAAACGCATCCCCACACTCCAGGCAACGGTATCCGGAAGCAGGGACGCCAAGGCCCCACTCGGGGCGAGGCAGAATGGAAAGATCCGGCTGGTAGCTGGGCAGCGGATTCTTACTGTTGAGAATCTTGTTAAAGGCTTCTACTAGACTCGACTGGCTACGGGAGATCACAGCTCCAGGATTGTTTACAATGGATGCCGGCTTGCTGGAAGGCACAGCAAGTGTTTTTTGCCCCATCAAGCAAATATTGATGGCAGAAGAGGAAGGAGATGAAGAGGAAGGAGATGATGAAGTTGAAGTCTTTGTGACACTATAGGCCACTTTCTGTGCCTTGCTAGCTGCAAATAGCATGGCTGAACTGGCATCCTGTAAAGTTGACACTGGAAACATTGCAGTCTTTGAGTCCTGAGGCTGGCTGGACATGGCTGCTGCAGGTCTTTTAGGCCGGCTGACACCTTTCCGACCTCCGATTGGGATTTTAGTCCCCTCGGGACCCTTGGAGACGCCTCCTGCAGCTGCTTTAGCAGCAATTCTTGTAACAGTGCGTGTGATGTTGCCGGTGGGGGTTTTAACTGTCTTGATTCGAACTTTAAGAGGTCTGGAAGGTGTTGCAGATGAGTCTGGTTTATTTTTGACAGATGGTGAGGATACTACAACTGTGGGTTCCTCTTCTTCTTGCTGTACCATGTTTTCTTTCTCAACTTTTTCACCAACACATTTACTCTGCTCCTGTTCATTTCTTGCATCCTCCATAGGCTCGTCCTTTTCAGGAACATCAAAGGTTTTGTCCTGTGACGTTTCTTTCTCTTCCAGCTCCTGTGCAGGGGTTGATGGTGAGCTTTTCCGCTGTGGATGTGGTAGCATTTCTGGCTCAGGGCTCTCTGGAGAGTCTCTTTCTTCAATAATGTGCTCTGGGTATACCTCTGGTATGGATGGGTGCACCTTTTCAAGAAAGTCATTGCTCAGTGAGGGCATCTGATGGGACAAAGTGGGAGTTGCGTGTGGAGAAACAGAACTGGCCTCTTTGGCTTGAGTATTACTTGTAGGCAAAGATGGAGAGAAAAGCAGAGGAGGCTGAAGCTCATCAGGTGACCCGTGTCTGGCTGAAAGCCTGAGAGGTGAAGACATCGGTACATCTGGACTCTCTTGAATCATTAGTGGAGAGCTTCCAAGGTCTGGTTCCGATTCGTCATCTTCAGATAACACTTTATTAATCTCTGTCCTTGGGCTGCTGTTTACAGGCTGAGTTTGAGGACTGAAAGGAGATGCAAGATGCTCTACTTCATCTTTCTCAACCTTGGAAGGTGGCAGGTCAATAAAATTTGTGCAAGAGATGGAAGAAGCAGATGCAGGTAAAGGCATGTGAGGTGAAACGTTGGCAGATGGGTTGGCAGGACCATCACCCTGATTGCTCTCATCACCTTCCCTGGCTATTTTAGGAGAACAAGGGGACCACAGATGGCCTTTCGGTTGCATTTGTGATTGACTGGTGAGCAGCGAGTGTTCAACGACTCCTCCTGAAACAGTCTTGAAGCCATTGTGAATCAACGGCATCAAGCTGTGTGCAACCTGGGGAGAAAGCTGACCCCCTGCTCTACTTCTGTCCACTTCATCCAGAACATCGGTTACTTGCCTCGCTGCATTTTCCTCCTCATCTCTCGTGTTTTCATATACATCAGCACATATGCTGTTCTTTACTATAACGCTAACTACAGTGGGGTCATGAGAAGTTTCACGGATTTCTGACGGTTCGATAGGCCTTTGAGACGAACCACCACTTCTCTCTTTGGTTCCACTGCTACCGGATTCGTTGTGATTCGCATCAGGATCCCCTGACTCAGACTGAATCGCTTCTTTAGCATCAATATCTGGAATATCAAATGCTGCCAAAAGGTCATCAAAATCTGGAGTCTTCATGTCACCCATTCCTGAACAACAAATACCTACAGATGAAAAAAACAAAACAACAGAATTTAGCTACTGCGATTAAAACAGACGTGAAGCGTTTTGGTATGACGTTTGCCACGGAAATTTTATTATTAACCTTTATTTAAGCAGATTAGTCTCATTGAGATTTAGAATCTCTTTTTCAAAAGAGACCTGGCCAAAATAGCAGAACAAATTAAATCACACAATCACAAAACAAACAAAAAGGCAAAAGACAACTCAAGTGCATTTCAATTTAAATAAAAGTGCCATTAATTAAAACATTTGCAAGTGTGAATGGACTCATGTTCTATAGATTCAACATAATGTTTAAAATCATTTAAGGAAATTAGACACTGTAGCTTTAGTGATTTCTGTAGTTCATTCCAAGTTGAAGGTGCAAAAAACATAAAAGCCTTTTTAAACAACTCTGTCCTAGCTTGAGGAACATTTAATGAAATCATTTTCTGGGACCGTGAACCATAAGAACCCTGTACAAAAGAAAGAAATTCGGATAAGTAGCCTGGCAGCCTGCCTATAATACCCTTATATATAAAAATATAAAGGTGAGTAAGCCGGCGATTTGACAGAGAAGGCAAATTCACTTTGGGGTAAAGTGTACAATGATGCTTGAGAGGTCTGCAATTTGAAATAAACCTTAAAGCTCCATGAAACACAGCATCCAACATCTGAAAACACTTTGAAGGGGCATTCATATACAACAGATCACCATAATCGATAATAGAGAGAAATGTGGCATCAACTAGCCTTTTTCTAGCAGAAAAAGTAAAACAAGATTTGTTTCTAAAGAAAAAACCTAGCTTCAATTTCAACATTTTTTTTTTTTACTAGAAATAAGACTTATCCAGCTTTATCTGTATGTAAAGTTTAACCATTAAGTAACAATCTGAACGGTGGGGGCAGTGGTGGCTCAACTGGTTAAGGCTCTGGGTTGTTGATCAGAGGATCGGGGACCGAGGACCAAGCTGACACTGCTGGGCCCTTGAGCAAGGCCCTCAACCCTCCCTGCTCCAGGGGCGTTGTATCATTGCTGCCCCTGCACTCTGACCCCAACCTCCTCAGTTGGGGTATGTAAAGAAAAGAATTCCACTGTGCTGTAATGTATATGTGGCGATAATAACGGCTTCTATGCCCCGTTCTATTCGAAAAGTTTCGCCCCAGGAAGTGTCCACAGAATGCTAACATGTTAGCCAGCTTTTTTTACGTCACTTAAGTACGTTTTAACGTTCAGTTCGTTTCACAGCAGAAATGTTTAAATGGTCTACTTGCCATAACTGTACGTACAAATAACCTATCTGAAATATTATACATCAGATCAGCTAAGTTGCTTCGAGTTTGTAACTTTGACAGGTTTGACTGCTAAACTAAACACTAGCTCGAAGGCTGACGTTGGCTAAACTGCAAACTGCTTCCTATTGAACATGTAGTGCACTACACGAAGGGTGTAAAATACCCTACTTCATCCCCTAATCAGGGCGCCTATATAGTGACCGTCGAGGTGTTTAGGATGCAACCTTTCATTGCTAAGTACACATAGTTCCTGCAGAGAGTAAACACTTGAAACACTGTGAAAACAAAAAACGAGTTTATTCGATAGTCAGACTGCCTACTTTTTTTTTTGAACATTCAAGCTGCAAATCGTTCTTGCAAAATATAAAAAAAACAAGATAACTAGGACTAACCTACTCGCCTAGCTAATGTTAGCTTAATCAGCTAAGCTTTAGCTTTCCCGACGGTTCCTCCTGGTGAAGTCGAAACCATCTAATCTAGTTAAGATACCCTGTGCGATTTGCCTCTATACGATTTCCGTATAAATCGTTAGGTGTGAAACATCACTGCTGCATAAAATGTCTTGTGTTAGCTTCGGTTTAAAAAGAGAGAAAAGTTTGTTTTGAACTTTACCTACCCGAGCTTGTTCCTGTCTGTGTTCCTGGGCGGCGCATCACAAACGCGTCATCTGTGACCACCAGCGACCAGAAAGTGACCCATAACAACTAAGCAATAATAATCTAAAAATTCTCCACAACGGAATGGTGTTATCATTCCGAATTGAACGAATTTCCTACAAGAGCCACTCTGTATTAATTTGTCATCGATTGCAATGCATGTTAAAGTACTTTTTACTCCATCTATAGTCTCATATATAACACTGTAGTATACAGGTGCTGGTTATAACAGAATCAGAACAAATAACGTACGATATAATTAGAATATCATCAAAAAGTTGAGTTATTTCACTAATTCCATTCAAAAAGTGAAACTTGTATATTATATTTTCATTACACACAGACTGATATATTTCAAATGTTTGTTTCTTTTGATTTGGATGATTATAACTGACAACTAAGTAAAATCCCAGATTCAGTATCTCAGAAAATTAGAATATTACTTAAGACCAATACAAAGAAAGGATTTTTAGAAATCTGGGCCAACTGAAAAGTATGGACATGAAAAGTATGAGCATGCACAGCACTCAATACTTAATCGGGGCTCCTTTTGCCTGAATTACTGCAGCAATGCGGCGTGGCATGGAGTCGATCAGTCTGTGGCACTGATCAGGTGTTATGAGAGCCCAGGTTGCTCTGATAGTGGCCTTCAGCTCTTCTGCATTGTTGCTACTGACCAACTTTATGGTGATGCAGATTTAATTTTCCAACAGGACTTAGCACCTGCACACAGTGCCAAAGCTACCTGATTTAGGGACCATGGGATCCCTGTTCTTAATTGGCCAGAAAACTTGCCTGACCATAACCCCATAGAAAATCTATGGGGTATTGTGAAGAGGAAGATGCGATATGCCAGACCCAACAATGCAGGGTCTTGTAGGGTCTTGAGGAGTTCCCATGCCACATTGTGAAACAGCTAGTAAGGAAGCTAGCTATCTATTATCTCTCGGTAGAAGGTTGTGAGGATGGGAGAGGGAACTTTGGCTCTCTTCTGTCTCCTGCAGGAGGTGGAGGTGCTGCTGGGCCTTCTTGGCGGTTTTGAGAGTCCTGGAGGGGTCCTCTGTTATATGCACACCAAAAAAAATTACTCTCTCCATAGTTGTTTCATTGAACAACTATGCAGTGGTAAATGGTCTACTTGAGTACTACTGAAGTCAACAATAACTTCAGTAATACATCTCTCCTCTCTATTTGGAAAGCACGGTGAATGGGA
Source organism: Tachysurus fulvidraco (assembly GCF_022655615.1). Taxonomy (NCBI): domain Eukaryota; kingdom Metazoa; phylum Chordata; class Actinopteri; order Siluriformes; family Bagridae; genus Tachysurus; species Tachysurus fulvidraco. Next base: position 24,785,087 of record NC_062520.1, on the reverse strand, counting down.
AAAAATATAACATTCTCTGTTGAGTTGTTGGGACGGAAGACACACTAAAATGCGCCCTGTGAGGTGGGAAGACTGCTCTTTAGGAGTTTCTTAACTAGATGCTTGATGAAGATTTGATGATGATTGGTGTGAGTGCAATGGACCAATAGTATTTCTTTGTCACATGAATGATGATGGTCCTCTTGAAGCACACAGGGACAACTCGCTTGGGATCGTTGACCACATCTTTCAAGCTGATTGACCGATTTCCTGAGAACTCAGGCCAGTTATGCTGTCAGAACCTGGAGCCTTCCATTGGCAAAAGTTTTCTTGATGTCTACTCCAGACAGACGAGAGTTAGGGTGGTCTTCCCTGATGGCATGTTGTTCTGTGCTTCGAACCATGTCTAGAAATCATTCAGTGTATTTGGTGGTGCTTTAGCTTTGCAGTCGGTCATGGCCCGAATGCCTTGCCACATTCAGCTTATATCCTTTGTGTTTAGGAAGTTACCATGGATTCTTTCTTAATAGAAGTGCTTCGCCTCCCTAATATCCCTGGACATTTTGTGTGTGCATGTGCTCTAGTACATGCAAACTGGCAACCGTGAAACATCTGCATGATGGAAGTGTGAGTTAAGGTCACGGCCATACTGAACTCGTCATGTGTGATTTATACATAGTAAAGCTCTGATTGGTCAGTATAAAGGTCATTCATCGAGTGTCGAATCGAAGCAGCGTGCTTTGTACTTTTCCGACCCGTATTTCGGAATTACATGTTTATGACTGGCTAGAATTGTCTTGATCCGCGTTTATGATTGGATGATTTCCTATCAAGCTCCTCCTTCAGGAAGGCGGGATTTTCAGAGTACGGGTAGGGGAAAAATTAACCACGATAGACCTGACCGGTTGAATGATGCATAATTAAACCTAGCTAGCAAAGATAGTTTTGGTGCAAATGGCGTTTTATGTAGCCGTTTTTATATTTAAGGCGCTGTTAAATAAACACGTTGATGTTTGGTTCGTTTAAATAAATGAGAACTGCAGCGAACCAGTAAAGGAGCCTTTGGAGGCCGGACTTTGTTGGTAAGCTACGTTAAGTTAGCTTCCTAGCCACAATAACTAGCATCAACGATGACCTGAAACGGTCGCCTAGGAAACCAAAGTTTACTACAACTGCTTTTACTGATGATCTGTACAGGATTGTAGCAAGTGTCTTGTTCGTTAGAGCATGTTTACTGATTGTGTGTGTTTGTGTGTGTGTGTGTGTGTGTGTACGTACGTACGTACACACACACACACACACACACACATACATACATACATACGTACATACATGTACGTGTGTGTGTGGATCATTTGCCTTAACATGAGCCAGTAATTATGTGTTTGTTGATGGTCTTAGTGAATAATGCACACTGTACAGGTTCAGATCTGTACAGGTTCAATGACCTTCCTAAATCTGCATCTTAACCTAATAAACAATCAGATCAGTGTCAAAATATTACCCAGCACCACGGGTACTAATTACTAACTATGACACCTGATGTCATGTGTGTCTTGATGTTATCATACAACATTATTTTGGTATCATATCATATCACCCAGCCTTAAACCCAGTTAGAGTGTAGATTAAATAAAAGCAAGCCATTTTTAGACTCTACAGTTATAACATCATTTCAGATTCATTTTTTTTTTACTTTTCATGCAGTATGAAATCCCTGTAAAGTTTCAGTGTGTGAGATTCAAGGTGTCCTCCACGTCCGTTATTACAGTGAAAGATCCTCTAGTTATAACTAATTATCTAATAATTAACAAGAGGTTGAAGTGCATGACTGCATTCTGCCGATGACGTTAATTACTCTGATCTGAGCAGAAACGGAGAGGTTTACATGTTTTGTTTACGTTTCTGTCATCGACGCTTCCAGGTTTTTAGAGATATCTTAATTTCTCCTTTCCATCCATTTCCTTCTTCTGATATTTGTATTTATTTGTCAATTTAATTGTAGTCTTCCTTTCTGGTTCATGAGTGCTTAACATCTTGTTGTATAGCC